>NW_025975913.1:0-7696 GCF_021869965.1 Rhincodon typus
CACATTCTCCCTGTGCCTGTGTGGGTTTCCTCCCACAGTCCAAAGATGTGCAGGTTAGGTGGATTGGCCATGCTAGGGTGTCCAGGGATGTATGGGTTAGCCATGGGAAATGCAGGGATGGGATAGGCTAGGGGTGTGGGTCTGAGTGGGATGATTTTCGCAGGTCAGTGTGGACTTGATGTCAAATTGCCAGTTTCCATACTGTAGGGATTCTATGAGAGGACAGTATATAGAAAGATGGAATAGACTAGGGCTATTGTCCTCAGGGCAGGGAAGGTTGAGGAGGAAACTGATTAAGGTGTACAATATTCTGAAAGGGCATAGACAAGTAGATAGGGAGAAACATTTCTCATTATTGGAGAGGTTTTAATGAAGGGGTATCGAGTTGGAGGAGTAAAGCAGGCCAGGCAGCATCAGAGGAGTAAGAAAGTTGACGTTTCGGGTTGGGACCCATTTCTGAAGAAGGGTGCCGACCCGAAACGTCATCTTTCCTGCTCCTCTGATACTGCCTGGCCTGCTAGACTCCTCCAACTCGACACTATGTTATCTCTGACTCCAGCATCTGCAGTTCTTGCTCTCTCATAATAACGGGGCATTGTTTTAAGGTAAGGAGCAGGAGGTTTACAGGGGATTTGAGGAAAGAAAATTTTCACCCAGGGGTTTGTGGGAATCTGGAATTTACTGCCTAAAAGTGTGGTAGAGACAGGAGCCCTCAAGACGTTTAAGAAGCGTCGGAGGCTGCAGGGTGAACTTATAGAGGTTTATAAAACCACGAGGGGCATGGATAGGGTGAATAGACATGGTCTTTTCCCGAGGGTAGGGGAGTCCAAAACTAGAGGGCATAGGTTTAAGGTGAGAGGGGAAAGATTTAAAAGGGACCTAAGGGGCAATGTTTTCACACAGAGGGTGGTGTGTGTATGGAATGAGCTGCCAGAGGAAGTTGTGGAGGTGGGTACAATTACAACATTTAAAAGGCATCTGGATGGGTATATCCATTCATATCCCTGGAGTGTCAGAGGCTGAGAGATGACCTTAAAGAGGTTTATAAAATCATGAGGGGTATGGATAGGGTAAATAGCCAAGGTCTTTTCCGGTAGGGGAGTCCAAAGCTAAAGGGCACAGGTTTAAGGTGAGAGGGGCAAGATTTAAAAAGGACCTAAGGGACAACTTTTTCACACAGAGGGTGGTGCATGTATGGAATGAGCTGCCAGAGGAAGTGGTGGAGGCTGGTACAATTACAACATTTAAAAGGCATCTGGATGGTTACATGAATAGGAAGGGTTTAGAGGGATATGGGCCAAATGCTGGCAAATGGGTCTAGGTCAGATTGGGATGTCTTGATGCGTTGGAGCAAATGGTCTGTTTCTCTGCTGTATGACACTATAAATATTAAATGCACACTTTTAAAACCAAGTGCATGAGCAAAGTGCTGGAAAATGGGATTAGAACAGGTGGATGTTTCATGACTGGGACAGAGACAATGGGCAGAAGGAATTCTTTCTGTGCTGTATAAACTCTATGACTCTATAACTCTACGACTGACTTGATGTGATTTGCTAAAAAGCCAGAGATGGAATGAGAAAATAATGTTTTTATACACAGTGGGTGGTCAGGATCTGGAATGTGCTGCCTGAGAGTGCGGGGAGACTGACTCAGTCACAACTTTCGAAAGAAAATTGGATTAGAGAAGAAACTTGCAGGGCCACAGAGGGACAGCAAGGGGCTGGGATGAGGTGGGATACTTATGCAGACAGTCAGTAGAGACATAATAGGCCGAATGCCCTCCTTCCATACTGTAACTATTCTGTCTATCGAGGCAGGTTTAAGGAAAAGGGCTACTCACTGAAATACAATAGATGTACATAATTAACACACCATCACTGTATATAACAGTAGTAAGTATCACCAATGATCTGTCCTGGTCCATCCACATTGACATTACAGACATGAAAGCATGCCTCTACTTCCTCAGGAGGCTAAGGAAATTCGGCAGGTCCACAATGACTCTTACCAATTTTTATAGATGCACCATAGAAAGCATCCTATCTGGACACATCAGAGTGTGGTATGGCAACTGCTCTGTCCAAGACTGCAAGAAATTACAGAGTTGTGAACACTCCCCTCGCCACAGTCCAACACGAAAACCAACTTCTCATCCATTGACTCCATCTACACTTCATGCTGCCTGGAAAAAGCAGCCAACAACATCAAAGACCCCACCCCGTCACCCCAGTTATACTCTCTTCCAGCCTCTTCCGGTGGGCAGAAGATACAAAAGTTTGAAAACACATACCAACAGATTCAAGATCAGCTTCTTCCCTGCTGTTCTCAGACTTATTGTAGAATCCCTACAGTGTGGAGGCAGGCCATTCAGCCCTTCGAATCCACACTAACCCTCCAAAGAGCATCCCACCCATACCTATCCCTGCATTAGCCATGGCTAACCCACCGATCCCTGGGCACTATGAGCAATTTAGCACAGCCAATCCACCTAAGCTGCACATCTTTGGCCTGTGGGAAGAAACTGGAGAACCCACATACATGGGGAGAATGTGCAAACTCCACACAGACAGTCGCCTGAGGCTGGAATCAAACCCGGGTACCTCGTGCTGTGAGGCAGCAGTGCTAACCACTGAGCCATCGTTCCACCCAGACTTATGAAACCAACTGTCATATATTAGAGTTGATCTTTCTCTGTACCTTCTCTGTAGCTGTAACACTATAATCTGCATTCTGTTATATTCCCCTTGATGGACTGATGTAAGGTACGATTTGTCTGGTTAGCATGTAAAACAATACTTTTCACTGTATCTCAGTGCATGTGACTATAATAAATCTAATCAAATCAAATCACTCCTGGAGAGATCCACTGTTCAAGGTTTTTGTATCTGGAGAAACACAAGAACTCAGTTTAATCTGTCAGTGAGTGTCACCGGGAATATTCCAGCTCATAAACTGAATGACATCGCAATGAGAAACGGTGGTGATATGGGAACAGACAGGGTCTGGGTGGGGTAACAAGGTGTAGAGCTGGATGAACACACCAGGCCAAGCAGCATCAGAGGAGCAGAAAGGCTGACGTTTCGGGCCTAGATCCTTCTTCAGAAAAACTGGGTCTGAGTGGGATGCTCTTTGGAGGGCCAGTACAGACTCAATAGGACAAATGGCCTCTTTCAACACTATGATTCTGTGACATTAAAGGCTGTGAAGGGGCTGGATGGGGTTGACTCTGGGAGGTTCTTTCTGTGGGTCAGGGAATTGAAAACACGGGGCTGGTGATGGTTGGTGATGGGGTGGGGGACGGTCACAATCTCAGGATAAGGGTCAATCGCTAACGGCTGAGATGAGCAGAAATTACTTCACTCTGAGTGCGGTGCACATTTAGAATTCACTACCCTGGAGGGCAGGGGAAGGTCCATTGCTGAATCTATTTAAGACTCGGGGTAGACAGAGTTTTGGTCTCTCGTGTAGTTGAGGAGTGGGTGGTTAAGTGGAGTTGAAGTCCAACGATCGTATGGAATGGCTTGGTTTGATGGGCCGAATGACCCACTGCTCCTCCTATTTCTTGCATTTTTGATCTTGCAATCCTGAACTTTGAGCTCAAGACACCAGCATCAAAGACAACAACTCAAAGGCTCCCTGTTACCAACTTCAATATAGACTGCGATTACGCTTAAGCCCATAAAAAGCTGGAGCCATGCCAACTACTCACCCAGCAAGCAAAGTGCTGTGCACTCAATAAACTATCAGTAAAGTCAGCCAAACAAACACAGAGATATGTTCTCCAAGGAGAAAATGTGACCTAAGGGGCCTCTAATCAACTTTGTGCCAAAGAAAAAATTTACAACGTAATTCTTAACCGGGCATTTATAGCCTGACTGTGTAGAATGTTTTGAAAAGAATGAGAAATTTTAATCTCATTTGGGAGTCACAATCTATCTTTCATTCAATTAACACACACAAAGCCACTGTACTCACAGAGGACAGGTCGCCCGATCACAGTCAGATGTGACACTATGGAAGAGTGGGACTAAGTGACTGAGGGCTGATACTGACCTGATGGGCTGAATGGCTTCCTTAGTGCTGTAACTGCTGTCTGATTTTATGTGACGTGGACAGATTTATTGACACAATCACAGATTCTCTAACCGGGAGAGGATCTTTGAAAAGATCGAGGGATATAAAGTCATAGAGCTGTACAGCACGGAAACAGACCCTTCGGTACAATTCGTCCATACTGACCAGATATCCTAAATTAATCTAGTCCCATTTGCCAGCATTTGGCCCATATCCCTCTAAACCCTTCCTATTCGTGTAACCATCCAGATGCCTTTTAAATGTTGTAATTGTACCAGCCTCCACCACTTCCTCTGGCAGCTCAATCCATGCATGCACTATCCTCTGTGTGAAAAAGTTGTCCCATAGGTCCCTTTTAAATCTTGCCCCTCTCACCTTAAACCTGTGCCCTTTAGCTTTGGACTCCCCTACCCTGGGAAAAGACCTTGGCTATTTACTCTATCCGTACCCCTTATGATTTTATAAACATCTTTAAGGTCATCTCTCAGCCTCTGATACTCCAAGGATATGAATGGATAGTTTACATTATAGCAACTTGTTAATATGTGGAGCAGGTTGAAACCATAAAAGGTGGAAAAGTGAGTTCAACAGCGAGGTGGGTAGTTCTACATTTTGTAAAGCAACTGAGGACAGTAAGAGTGAGTACCCTAGAGGTTTGGGACTCATGAATGAGGTGGAAAGCTGACTGTAGTGGGTGTGGGGGGATTGATGTGAAGGGGATTGAGATAGAGGGGAAATGAGGTTAAAGCGATAGAGCTTCAGTGTGTACACTTGGGAGAGAAAGAATGGGAGAAGGAAAGTGTTGAGATAGAGATGTTTCGAATAGAGAGCATTGAGATACAGAATGATTACAGGCAGTGTAAGGAAGTGAAAGTTTGCAGAGAGATTTACGAGAGAAGTTATAGAAAAATAAAGGGTTGAGGTAGAAAGAGTTTAGAGGGAGAGGATTAAGAGACACAGAGGGGTGAGAGAAAGTGTCGCAATAGAAAGAGTAGAGAGAGGCCTTAGAGAAAGGACTGAGATAGAGAGGGATGAGAGAGAGGTGGTTTGAGTAGAGAGTTGAGAGAAAGGGGGTTTAGTAGGACAGCTGAGAAGAAGAAGTATAAAGAGATTTGATTTGATATATTACTGTCTCATATACTGAGGAACAGTGAAAAGTGTTGTTTTACCTGCTTTACAGGCATATCGTACTGTACAAATGCAGCAGGGTAACAGGATAGAGTGCAGGATACAGTGTTACAGCTGCCCAAGAAGGTGCAGAGAGAGATCAACATTAACATTAAAGAGGTCCAATCAAAAGTCTGATAACAACGGGGATAAAGCTGTCCTTGAATCTGTTGCTACCTCTTTCCAAACTTTTGTATCATCTCCCCAATGGAAAAGGGTAGAAGAGAGTATAACTGGGGTGGGAGGGGTTTTTGATGATGTTGGTTGCTTTCCCGAGGCAGCAGGAAGTGTAGACGAAGTCAATAGATGGAGGGCTGGTTTGTGTGATGGACTGAACTCTGTTCACGATTCTCTGTAGTTTCTTGTGGTCTTGGAAAGAGGAGTTGTCGTACCACCCTGTGATCCAGATAGGATGCTTTCTATGGCGCATCTGTAAAAGTTGGCAAAATTTCCTCAGCCTTCTGAGGAAGTAGGGGTGTTGCTATGCTTTCTTGACTGTAGTGTCAACGTGGGTGGACCAGGACAGATTGTTGGTGATTATAGCTCCCAGAAACTTGACGCTCTCAACCCTCCCCACCTCAGTACTATTGATACAGACAGGGCTGTGCCCTCCACTCTGCTTCCTGAAGTAGCAGGAAATAGGGGAGACGATGGCCTAGTCGTATTATCGCTGGACTGTTAATCCAGAGACCAGGCAACATTTCTGATGAAGGGTCTAGGCCTGAAACATCAGTCTTCCTGCTCCTATGATGCTGCTTGGCCTTCTGTGTTCATCCAGCTCTACACCTTGTTATCTAACATTCTGGGGACCCGGGTTCGAATCCTACCATGGCAGATAGTGGAATTTGAATCCAATAAGTATCTGGAATTAAGAATCTAATGATGACTGTGAATCCATTGTCAATGTCAGGAAAAGCCCACCTGGTTCACTAATGCCTTTTAGGGAAGGAAACTGCCATCCTTACCTGGTCTGGCCTACATGTGACTCCAGACCCACTGCAATGTGGTTGACTCTTAACTGCCCTCTAGGCAATTAGGAATGGGCAATAAATGCTGCCTAACCAGCGATGCCCTCATCCCCGAATGAATAGAGAGTCAATGACCAGCTCCTTCATTTTGCTGACATTGAGGGAAAGATTGTTGATTTTACACCGTGCCATGAAACTGTCTATCTCTTTCCTGTACTCCATCTCGCCATTGTTTGAGATCCAACCTACAAGGGTGGTGTCTGTAAACTTGTGAATGGAGCTGGTATGGAATTTGGCCACGCAGTATAAGGTGTATAGCAGGAGGCTGAGTAGACAGCCTTGCAGGGTGCCAATGTTGAGGATTGTCATGGAGGATGTGTTGTCAACTTACCGACTGCGGTATGTGGGTCTGGAAATCGAGGATCCAGTTACAGAGAGGGGAGCCGAGACCTAAGTCTCAGAGTTTGGAGATGAATTTGTTTGGAATTATGGTGTTAATGGCACAATTTAGTCCATAAGTAGAAGCCAGACAATAGGTATCCTTGTTTGAGGAAGAGAAAAGTCAGCATTTCAGCCCGAAACATTGGCTGTCCTGCTCTTGGATGCTGTCTGAGCTGCTGTGCTTTTCCAGTTCCACAATTATTGATTCTAGCTTCCAGCATCTGCAGTCCTTACTGTCTCCAAGTAGGTGCCCTTGTTTGTCCAGATGTTCCAGCGATGAGTGTAGGGCCAGCAAGATGGCGTCTACCATGGACTGGTTGCGTTGGTAGGTGAATTGCAAAGGCTGAAGTCAGGCTGGGAGGCTGGAGTCGACGTGAGCCGTGACCGACCTCTCAAATTACTTCAAAACGACCAGTGACTGGGCGGCAATCATTGAGGGACGCTGCGTGATGCTTCTTTGGCACTGGGATGATGGAGGTCTTCTTGAAGCAGGTGGGGACTTCAGACTGTAGCAAGGAGAGGTTAAAGATGTCAGCGAATATTCCCGCCAGCTGGTCCGCACAGGATCTGAATGCGTGGCCGGGAACTCCATTGTGCTGGTCGCTATCTGTGAGTTCACCGTTAAGAAGGCAGATGTGACAATGTGGTGGTGACCGTGGGTACAGGCGCACCCGAGGCTGATGGGATAGGTGACATTGTTTCACAGCCCTTCTGTTGAAAGCAAGAGTTGAGCTCATCGGGTAGGGAGGTACTGTTGCCCAGGATTCTGTTTGACTTCGCTTTGTAGAGGGGTGAAACAGAGAGATTTTGGAGAAAGAGTTGAGAGAGTGAAGGCACAAATAGATAAAGAGATAGAAAGTTGAGCAGAAGTGTTTAGAGAGACGGCTGAGATATAGGGTGTTATGGGAGAGGTTTCAGAGAGAGGAGATGCTCAGAGTTAGAATTACAGAGAAGGACTGCTGAGACAGAAAGGGTTTTTGGGAAAAGATAGATTCAGAGATGTAGAGATGAGAAATGGGAACAAAAAATAAAGTTGCTGGAAA
>NW_025975914.1:0-7696 GCF_021869965.1 Rhincodon typus
ACAGTCACTGCGGGTACACAGTCACTGTTGATACACAGTCACTGCGGGTACACAGTCACTGTTGATACACAGTCACTGCGGGTACACAGTTACTGCAGATACATCGTCACTGCGGGTACACAGTTACTGCAGATACATCGTTACTGCGGGTACACAGTTACTGCAGACACATCGTCACTGCGGGTACACAGTCACAATTGGTACACATTCACTGCAGGTATACAGTCACTGCAGATATACAGTCACTGTGTATACACAGTTACTGTAGGTACACAATCACTGCACATATACAGTCACTGCGTATACACAGTTACAGTAGGTACACAGTCACTGCAGATACACAGTCACTGTGGGTACGCACTTACAGCAGATCCGTACATTAACTGCGGGTGCACCTTACAGTGGGTACACAGTCAAGGCAGGTGCATTCTAAACTGCACAATAACAATGCAAGTCTGCAGTTGTACACAAAAGCCAAAAAAAACTAGAATCACCCGAAATGGCCGATGATCGAGAAATCTAAGAACAATATTAGCATCAAGCATGGCAGTAATATTGATTGAAATAAAAGACTTAAAAATTTACAGTGATATGGAGCGTATGTGAAATATTGCTTTTGATGGAAGTGTGTTAGTTAAAAACCAAAGTGTGATACATCAGCCCAGAGCACTCAAAGCCCAGTAGGTGGCAAGGTGTGGCAGTGCTTTGGGAAGGGGTGATGGCTGGTTACAGCTGATCAACAAAGGAACTGCAGATCTCCAAGTCCTCAATGAGGTTTTGCTAGTTTAATATCATGTGTCTAATTAAGCATTTTACTGCTCACCCCATTTCTTATTTGCTATGTGGGCATTTTGCTTTCCTTTCATTGACTCTTGTACTCTACATATGTTTTGCATCAGTAATAAGTGCAGTTAGTTTGGAGTCTTTACAATATCTTATCTCATATAAACAAGGACCATTCAGATCCTTCTGCCTGTTTCACCTGTTCCATAAGATCGCGGCTTTTCTGATCGTAACTTCAAACCTGCATTCCTTGCTGCTCCTGATAAATGTCCACTCCTTGCTTAACAAAAATCTATCAATCCCTGCCTTCAAAAATATTCAAGCACTCTGTTTCCATCGCCTCTTTTCTGTGCAAGATGGTGGTGGAGTAACAGAGCTGCATGTGGTCTCTTGCCCGGGGCCCATCTGCTCCAACCGCTTTCCTTCTTTGTTTTACTTTTTCTTCTGTTCTTTTCTTTCATTTTATTTTCCTTTTCTTTTGGTCTTTTTCTCTTTCTTTTCTGTGGTTGGCAGCACTGGCACGGCAGCGAGAGCGGGCTGCATGTGGACTGGCGGATATGGTTTTTCCCGACGTTCGGAAGTGGGGGCAGCATGGCCGTTCTCCTGGCGTTCCTGGCAAGTGGCAGCAGCAGTAAAGCTCCTCTGGCAATCAGGGGTGGCAGTGGACTCTTCAAGATGGCAGAGCTGGCAAGGCAACATCTGCAGCTGAAGTGAGACTCGTGGTCCAGTGGTGACCTGACGTAGCAGCGGAGACAGGGACTCTTGGTTGTGGAGAGAGTGTTGGTTCCACGGCATCAGCGAAGTGGGTCCAGTGACGAAGAGATGATGCCTAAAGGTGGGCAGTGCCTACATTGGTGGGTCTGGTGCAGGCAGCGATGAGGCAGTGAAGATCTCCCTTGAGGCTAAGGAGCCAGCATGGACTGGGTTGGAAAGGCTGGTATTCAGAACTTTTTACTTCAGTTTTTAAATTTATTCCTATGACCTATAATGCTGGACAATTCATTTCTTTGTATTTCTAATTATTTTTTCTTGTTTACTAAGTATTTGATCTTAAGTATCTGTACCTCGGTACCTTTGTACCTGAGATGGCGCTGTGATGCAGCAACTGTAAACTTCTCACTGTACACATTTGAGTACATGTGACAATAAAGCTAATTCAATTCAATTAGTTCAATTTAATTCACTTTTCAGGGAAAGAGTTTTAGAGACTCATGATTCTCTGAGGGAAAAAAGTTTACCTAATCCTTAAATTAAATTGGTACCTCCTGATTTTTAAATAGTGCCTCTTAGTTCTAGTTTCTCCCACAGAAGGTAACATCCTCTGCACAGCCACCTTGTCAGGCCCTCTCCGAATCTTAACTGTTTCAATCAACTTATCTTTCAAAGTTCCAGCAACTACAAACTTAACCTATCCAAACTTTCCTCATAAGACAACCCATTCATTCTAGATATCACTCTGAACTGCCTCCAAATAAATTTACAGAGATAGTAGGAACTGCCAATGCTGGAGAATCTGAGATAACAAGGTGTAGAGCTGGATGAACAAGCAGGCCAAGCAGCATCAGAGGAGCAGGACAGCTGACGTTTCGGGTCTAGACCCTTCTTCAGAAATGGGGGAGGGGAAGGGGACTCTGAAATAAATAGAGAGCGCAGGGGAGGCGATGATGGAAGGTGGATAAAGGAGCAGATAGGTGGAGAGAAGACGGACAGGTCAAGGAGGCGGGAATGGAGCCAATAAAGGTGAGTTTAGGTGGGGAGTTGGGATGGAGGTTGGTCAGTCGAGGGAAGACGGACAGGTCAAGGAGGCGGGGATGAGGCTGGTAGGTAGGAGGTGGGGGTGAGGGTTGGTCAGTTAGGTGGGAGGAACAGATAGGTGGGAGAAAAGACGGACAGGTCAAGGAGGCGGGGACGAGCTGGGCTGGTTTTGGGATGTGGTCGGTGGTGGGGAGATTTTGAAGCTTGTGAAGTCCACAGTGATACCATTGGGCTGCAGGGTTCCCAAGTGAAATATGAGGTGCTGTTCCTGCAACCTTCCAGTGGCACTGCAGGAGGCCTAGGATGGACATGTCATCCAAGGAATGGGAGGGGGAGTTGAAGTAGTTCGCGACTGGGAGGTGTAGTTGTTTGTCACAAACCGAGCGTAAGTGCTCCATAAGGCGGTCTCCAAGCCTCTGCTTGGTTTCCCTGATGTCGAGGAGGCCACATCAGGAAGAGCGGATACAATATACCTCATTAACAGAGTGCAGGTTAACATCTGTTTAATGTAAAAGGTTTTCTTGGGGCCTGGGATGGGGGTGAGGGGGAGGGTGTAGTGTCAGGGGTGGTGGGGCTAGTGGGGAGGGTGGGGCGGGTGAGGGAGTCACGGAGACAGTGGTCACTCCGGAAGGCAGATAAAGGTGAGGAGGGAAAATGTCCTTGGTAGTGGGGTCAAATTGCAGGTGGCGGAAGTGGCGGAGGATGATGCGTTGAATCCAGAGGTTGGTGGGGTGGTACGTGAGGATGAGGGGGATTCTATCTTTTGTTATTGTGGGGAGGCGGTGTGCGGGATAAGTTGCAGGAAACGAGAGAGATGTGGTCGAGGACGTTTTCGACCGCTGTGAAGGGGAAATTGCGGTCCTTGAGAAACGAGGACATCTGGGATGTCCGGGAGTGGAATGCCTCATCTCGGGAGCAGATGCGGCAGAGGTGAAGGAATTGGGAATAGGTGATGGCATTTTTGCAGGAAGGTGGGTGGGAGGAGGTGTATTCCAGATAGCTGTGGGAGTTGGTAGGCTTGAAATAGATATCGGTTTCCAGGTGGTTGCCAGAGGTGGAAACAGAGAGGTCCAGGAAGGAGAGAGACATATCAGAGATGGTCCAGGTGAACTTAAGTTTGGGGTGGAAGGTGTTAGTAAAGTGGATGAACTGTTTAAGCTTCTCGTGGGAGCACGAGGCGGCGCCGATACAGTCATCGATGTAACAGAGGAAGAGGTGGGGGATAGGGCCAGTGTAGCTTCGGAAGAGGGACTTTTCCATGTATCCTACAAAGAGGCAGGCATAGCTTGGGCCCATGCGGGTACCCATGGCCACCCGCTTTGTCTGTAGGAAGTGGGAGGAATTGAAAGAGAATTTGTTGAGGTTGAGGACGAGTTTGGCTAAGTGGATAAGGGTGTCAGTGGAGGGGGACTGGTCGGGCCTGCAGGACAGGAAGAAGCGGAGGTCCTTTAGGCCATCTGCATGGGGAATGCAGGTATATAGGGACTGGACGTCCATGGTAAAGGTGAGGTGTTGAGGACCAGGGAATCGGAGGTTTTGGAGGAGGTGAAGGGAGTGGGTGGTGTCACAGACATAGGTGGGGAGTTCTTGGACCAGGGGGGAGAAAATGGAGTTGAGATAAGTGGAGATAAGTTCGGTGGGGCAGGAGCAAGCAGAGACAATGGGTCGACCAGGGCAGTCGGGTTTATGGATTTTGGAAAGGAGATAGAAACGGGCGGTGTGGGGTTGGGGAATGATGAGGTAGGAGGCTGTGGGTGGGAGGTCACCTGAGGTAATGAGGTTTTGGTGGTCAGGGGTGGAGTCATGATCAAGGGGGCGGTAGGAGGAGGTGTCGGAGAGTTGGCGTCTGGCCTCGGCGATGTAGAGGTCAGTGCGCCATACTACAACTGCGCCTCCCTTGTCCATGGGTTTTATGGTGAGGTTGGGATCGGAGCGGAGGAGCGGAGGGCTGTACGTTCTGCGGGGGAGAGGTTGGAGTGAGTGAGAGGGGTGGAGAGGTTGAGGCGATTGATGTCATGACGGCAGTTGGAGATGAAGAGGTCGAGGGACGGTAGGAGGCCTTGGGGTGGTGTCAGAGAGGAGGGTGTGTGTTGGAAGTGGGAGAAGGGGTCAGTAGAGGGGGGGGGGTTAGGCTCGCGATTAAAGAAATAAGCGCGGAGGCGGTGGCGGCGGAAAAACTGTTCAACGTCCAGGTATGAGCGGTATTCATTGATGTTCGGGTGAAGGGGGATAAAGGTGAGTCCTTTACTGAGGACTGACCATTCGTCCTCAGTGTGGGGGAGGTCTGGGGGGATGAACCATTTTAACTCCCCCTCTCACTCCTTGGACGACATGTCCATCCTCGGCCTCCTGCAGTGCCACAATGATGCCACCCGAAGGCTACAGGAACAGCACCTCATATTCCGCTTGGGAACCCTGCAGCCCAATGGTATCAATGTGGACTTTACAAGCTTCAAAATCTCCCCTTCCCCGATCTCATCCTAAAACCAGCCCAGCTCGTCCCCGCCTCCCTAACCCGTCCTCCCACCTATCCACTCCTCCCACCTCAAGCCCCACCCCCACCTCCTACCTACTAGCCTCAGCCCCGCCTCCTTGACCTGTCCGTCTTCTCTCGACTGACCAAACCCCACCCTAACTCCCCACCTACACTCACCTCTACTGGCTCCATCCCCACCTCCTTGACCTGTCTGTCTCCTCTCCACCTATCTGCTCCTTTATCCACCTTCCATCATCGCCTCCCCCCTCCTCTGTTTATTTCAGAGCCCCGTTCCCCTCCCCCATTTCTGAAGAAAAGTCCAGGCCTGAAACGTCAGCTTTCCTGCTCCTCTGATGCTGTCTGGCCTGCTGTGTTCATCCAGCTCTGCACCTTGTTATCCAAATAATTTATATCTTTCTTTTAATAAGGTGACCAATACTGTACACACCACTCCAGGTGCAATTTTCACAGGTGCCTTATACAACTGAAGTGTAGCCTCCCGACATGAGCATTCAATAACCCTTGCATTAAACAATGATATTCTCTTAGTTTTCCCAGTTACTTACTGTACCTCATGCTATCCTTTTGTGGTCCAAACACAAGGCTATCTCTGAACTCTGCAATCTCTTACCATTTTGATAATATTTCTTTCTTATTCCTCCTGACAAAAGGGACAATTACACATTTTCCCACAGTATACTGCATTTTCCACATATTTTGGCCACTCACTTAACCTATCCAATTCTTTTCAGAGCTTCTGAATCCCCTTCCCCTCCCCCATTTCTGAAGACGGGTCGAGACCCGAAACGTCAGCTTTCCTGCTCCTCTGACGCTGCTTGGCCTGCTGTGTTCATCCAGCTCTACGCCTTGTTATCTCAAAGAAGCAGATCATCTGTTTCTGGTAGGGGTTATTGCTCCACAGAGCTCTCCTGATCTTCTCTGTGTTGTAATGTTCATATGAACAGAGAGAGACGGAGAGAGAGGCAGGTGGAGAGACAGAGAGAGAAGGAGATATGGGGCTTTAACATCACATCTAACAAAGACACTGCACCACCCCCAAAGATGGTAGCACTCATTGGCCAGAACTTTCCACATCTTCAGGGCTGCCTGGAGTCAAAGTGAATGTAGGTGTAAAATCAGGTGAACTGGAGAGGAATATCATGCCTCTTACCTTCTTGCCAACGTTGGCATTAACCATCAAAAGTGGTAGAGTGATGAGCACTCACCTCCACAGGCTACTTGGCCTCAGTATTAATTTCCAGTTAAGGGTCTGCTCCCACTGTCATTGTTGCTTTACCTGTGGCGCCTGGGCACTTTGCTCCCTGAGGAGGCAATGCACTGAAACCTGGTGGCCTCCCTCTAGCTTCAAGATACGGCACCTTGTGGTCCATGGGGCACTCAGACCCAGCTGCAAGAGCCATCCCAGCCCATAGGCATCTTCATGATCAAACTACCGAGCCTCACCCAGCCAAACCCACTCACCCATGGCCTGCAACCGATAGTTGCAGCCAAGTAACCCCACCCCCCCACTCCCCGACAATTCCTTTTGTTCCTCCTTCATCGCAGCTGGTCCAGGGACTGCTGTAGTTCCATAAATGTACACCACTCCTGGTGGTGCTGCTGGGACTGGGGGGCTGCCCATCCTATGATTATTCAGCAGCTCTTAGAGATGGCCAACTATTGATTCATCATTTTCAGTGCTGGGGGAAATGGAGTTGCTCCTGGCTTTCACTGCCTTTGTGTAAAAATTCTCAGTGCAGAACCAAAGCAATAACCCAGGTATTGCATTCAAGTCCATGGTGCTATTTGACCCCACAGCCACGCGACTCCAAATCTCCAAGTAAAGAACATTACCAATTGAACCAAGAGATATAGTAAGAACTGCCGATGCTGGAGACAGAGATAACAAAGTGTGGAGCTGGAGGAACACAGCGGGCCAGGCAGCATCAGAGGGGCAGGAAAGCTGACATTTCAGGTTGGGACCCTTCTTCACTACTTCTTCTTCTACACTAACCCTAATACTTAAATATAATTATTCTACTCGCTTTCGTCCCCATGCCAACTCTGGAACTGTTTCTAATTTATCGCAGGTGGACGCTAAAGACCCCACATCACCATTTCAAAGAAGAAAAGGAGATTTATCCCAGGTGTCTTGGCAGATATATTTATCCCTCAAGCACCATGACCAAAAATAGATCATCTGGTCATGATCATATTACTGTTTGTGGCCATTTGCTGTGCACAGCTTGTCTGCTATGTTTCCTATATTTTAATAAGCAAGTACATTTTCAAAAAGTAATGAATTAATCACATCTTAAAGAACACTTTTCTGTCTCCTCCACTATTAACACCAACAAGAATTACAAGGATTTCAAAGATCAAGGCCATGCAAACAGTTGCCACTGACATCCCCATCCTTGAGTACATTGAAGTCTACCTTCTTGTAAATGAAATCTAACACAATATTATTAACATTATTACGTGCAAGACAATTGAGGCTGGAAGACTACACTGTTTTTCTATTCCCACTACATCACAGATCACAACATAAAACAAAAATGCTTTACCCAGCCACCAAGAGGCCACTTTAAATACCTTTTCTTCGCCAGTTTTCAAACAACAAGATCTATCATCTAAGCTTCTTAATAAAATCAAAAACATGCTTATTATTGAACTAAAATT
>NW_025975915.1:0-7695 GCF_021869965.1 Rhincodon typus
TTCCTGCTCCTCTGATGCTGCTTGGCCTGCTGTGTTCATTCAGCTCTACACCTTGTTATCTCTGCATAAAAACGGGCCATTCCCTCCCCTTAATACCTAGAAGAGAAGACAATTTGCAAGGGCTGTGGGGAATTTAATTGTTGGGATTGTTCTTTCAAAGAGCCAGAATGGGTGTGTCAGGCCAAACAGCCTCCATGTGCACTGATAGGTAAAGATGCCATCATCCTACTCTCTCATTAGAGAGAGGGGCAGCACACCTCAGTTAAGGCGCAAGGTTGAGAAAACAGGACCTTCACAGTAACCTCAGAGAGTGCAGGAATTAAACCCACACTTTTGGAATCACCTGATATCATCAAACTAGCTGTCCAACCAACTGAGCTAGTAGATACAGATGTCCCCAATTTACAGACATATGACTTACAAATGCAATCCTGTACAGGGGTGTAATTTGTAAAAACCCAACATATGAACATTTCCTGTACTTATGAATGGCTCCTTATATTGTCCTGCACTCTGTCCCAAATTGCATAAAAAATCAACTTGCAAACAGACTCCAGAACAGAACCTGATCACAACCTGGGAACTGCCTGTAAGCGAGAAAGAAGTAAAAAAACTGCAGACGCTGGAAATCTGAAATGAAAACAGAAATTGCTGGAGAAACGCAAAGGTCTGGCAGCAAAGAGTCATAGAGAATGGAAACAGACCCTTTGTTCCAACTCATCCATGACAACCAGATATTCTAAATTAATCTAGCCCCATTTTTCAGCATTTGGCCCATATGCCTCTAAACCCTTCCTATTCATGGACCCATCCAGATGCCTTTTAAATGTTGTAATTGTACCAGCCTCCACCACTTCCTCTGGCAGCTCATTCCATACACGCACCACCCTCTGCATGAAAAAGTTGTCCCTTAAGTCCCTGTTAAATCTTTCCCCTCTCACCTTAAACCTGTGTCCTCTGGCATCTTTGGAGAGAAAAACAGTAGTAATTTTTTTTATTCTGATATGATTCATCTCCCACGTTCTATCATTCTATGACAAATGTAGTTCAATAGAGAATTGAGCAGAGTGTATAAAGGTCAAAGAGAGAATAGAAAAAGAATAGGATAGAGATGATAAGAGAGAAAAGCTTTACAGTAGGATAAAGGGGAACACTTCTTCCTGATTAAGCAGTGAACATAAATTTGAGACTTCAAACAGAAACACAGAAAAGGAAAAAGCAAATACATTTTGTTCCTGTGGAGAGGTTAGGGAATTTGTGAGGTGGTTTTATAACATTATCCTGCTGCAAAGATGCTTCCCCATATGAAAGCAGCATATTTGCACCTAAAGATACACTGAATGTAAAGTTTTGAGTAAATGCGTTTTGTGAATAATTACTTTGTGCCTGATTTCTCAGAGCCTTCACTCCCATCTATTGATCCCTGTGCTCCAACACAGCACACCTCAAGGCAGATGTCTCATCCCTGCCCTATGATAATTCTACACACCAATTTCCTACAATTGTTGTTTCAAAATAAAAACAGGCCTAGAATTAATCTGAAATAAATTTTGACATAGAGGTCTTGTGAAGCTCATAAGATGTACCAGTAGAAGTAGGCCCTTCAGCCCATCGAGTCTGCTGTATCATTCAATGAGATCATGGCTGATCTGACTATCCTCGACTTCACTTTACTGCCTTATCCACATAACCTTAGATTTCCTTATTGATTAAAAATCTGTCTATCTTAGCTTTGAATATAGGTAATGACCCAGCTTCAATTCTGCAGTTCCACCAGATTCATAACCCATCTGAGAGAAGAAATTCCTCCTCATCTCTGTCTTAAATCTGTGACCCCTTATACTGAGATTATGCCCTCTGGTCCTAGACTCTCCCTCAAGTGGAAACAACACTTCTGCAACTATTGTGTCAAGTCCCCTAAGAATCTTATATGTTTCAATCAGGTCACCTCTCATTCTTCTATTTTCCAATGAGCATAGGCCCATTCTACTCAATCTCCCCTCATAAGACAGTCCCCCCCAGATCTGGTATCAGCCTGGTGAACCTTCTTTGGACTGCCTCCGGTGCCTTAGATAGAGGGCCCAGAATGGCAGTGTCCATACCTCTGGGCCAGAAACTCTGGGTTTATCCCACTCCCAAGACTTTTCAGTTGTTGCCAGAAAATAGTTACCCGTCAGTCTGTAAATTTTCCCAAATGCCTGATGGCAGCCGGAGTGTTTCCTAGTCAGCCATCCAGCAGAAAATAATGGCAAACCACTAGTTCATCCCTCTGGGTGGAGCCATCCAATGGGAATCTGTAGCCTAACACTTGGAAAAATAATGGGGAAAAATATAGACTGACAAATTTAGTGGGGAACCAGAATAACTTTTCTCATGTTTTGTTGAGATTTCATAATTTATCGCACTGACCCAGGTTCTTTATTTAGTAACAGGACAAGTCATAGAGTCATGGAGTCATACAACACAGAAACAGACTCTTTGGTCCAACCATGCCATGCTGACCATAATCCTGAACTAAACTAGTCCCACCTGCCTGTGCTTGGACCATATCCCTCCAAACATTTCTCATTCAGGTACTTATCAGAATATCTTTTGAATGTTGTGACTGTACTTGCATCTACCACTTCCTCTGGAAGTTCGTTCCACCCACGAGCCACTCTCAGTGTAAAAAAAAGTTGCTCCTCATGTATTTTTTAAAATCTTTCTCCTCTTACCTTAGAAGTATGCCCCCTAGTCTTGAAATTCCCCACCCTAGGGAAAAAAACACCTGCTGTTCACCTTATCTATATCCCTCATGATTTTATAAACCTCTGTAAGGTTACCCCTCAACCTCCAACATTCCAGTGAAAAAAAAGTCATATTAAAATAAAAAATGGGACCAATAGTGCAGAACTCCCTCTGTAGCAGCTTAGATTATATGTGCTTAGATCCCTCACCAACCATCTGATTTAGTGGCAAAAGCGGAACCATTTAGCTACATCTGACACTTAACCACAGTCATGAAACTCATTGTAAACACCAACAAGTGAATGGTCAGCTTCAGTTTCTTTCAGAATTAATAAAGAGGCATTATTGGTGGGTAATACATAGCTATTGCCTGATTAAAGAGGTGGCAACATCCTCATTACAACAGGGACTACACTTTCAAAGCTACTTCACTGGCTGCAAAAGGTTTTGAGATATCTAGTGGTCATGAGAGACACTGTAAAAATGCAAGTCTTTGGAATTAAAAGTAGCTCAGTGAAAGTCTGGACGAATATCTACCCACAGACACAATCAAAAAACTTGATTAAGAAGCCTCTTTGGTCTGATTCATTTTTGTATATTTTTTGAACTTGTTTTAGGCCTCATCTGGGGCTTTGTGCACAGTTCTGGGCACAACATTGGAGGAAAAATGTGAATGCACTGAACAGAGTGCAGAAGCCATTTACAAGAATGGTTCCAGGAATGAGAAACTTCAGTTATGAGGATAGATCGAACAGTTTGGAACTGTTCTTCCTTGGAGAGAAGGCTAAGAGATGATCTAATTGCGATTTCCAAAATCATGCGAGAGGTGCACGGGGAAAACTGTTTCCACTCAGAAAAGGAACAAGAACAAGTGGGCACAGGTTTAAAGTGATTTACAAAAGAAGCAAATGCAAGGTGAGAAAAAAAACTTTTGCCCCCCAGGTGAGTTGCCCAGAAATGTGGTGGAGGCAAGTTCCATTGAGGCTTTCAAAAAGGTATTGGATGATTATTTGGATAGAAATAAGGTTCAAGGGTGTGGGGGGATAAAGCAGGAGATTGGCACTAGGTAATGACTGGCCAATGCAGATGTGATGGGCTGAATGGCCTCTTTCAATGCTGTAACCTTTCTATGATTATAAAATATTATTTTACTTTGGAAATAATATTTCATGCAATAACACAATCGGAAGGATTATTGGAAGAGTCGGGTTAAGTGAGAAATGGCCAAAGGTCAGCAAACAATGATCTAAGGCTTATGAGAATAAGTAATGAATCAAATATAATGGAGTTGGTTTCATAGCTTGTAATAACTGTTTCATTTTCAGCAAAGGGATACCAGTCTTGTGTCACTTAATATAACATACATGTTGATACAAACAGTTACATTAAAATACTGAGCCTGTTAGGCAAAAACAAAAGTCAAAAACACTTCTTCCAACAGAGACTTACATAAGATTTTATGTATTAGTACGTAAGTTCAAATCTATCTTGAGGAGGTTGGGTCAACATGTCAGGAAGACAAGAAGATGAACAATTATGCTGATTGCTCTGATGTGTTCTCAATTATGAGTTGTTCCTTGTATTCGAGGAAACAGTGAAGTGTATGTAATTATTCTGCTGTTGTTACAGTTAAAGTTTATCCTTGGAGGCTTTGAGAAACATTTCACACAGTGTCAGAGATAGTAGGAACTGCAGATGCTGGAGAATCTGAGACAACAAGGTGTAGAGCTGGATGAACACAGCAGGCCAAGCAGCATCAGAGGAGCGGGAAGGCTGACGTTTCGGGCCTAGACCCTTCTTCAGACCCTTGTTCAGGAGCAGGCATCCAAAAAAACAGAAGCTCTTGCAGCCCAACGGTAAGGCCACTGACTCAGGTTCAATGTGATGCTGTATCACCCTTCCACCACACTAGCTGAAAGTCAGAAAGTCAGACGGGAGAAGAGTGTGAAATAAGGACAATGCTGACTTGAGAGAAGTTTCTGTTTTTCAACTTGCAGGTAATAATTGAAAGGTAACAGAAAAATCTGGGCAGTGACGTTCAGTAACCATCCTTCACTAATTAGGTTAGCCCGTCCTCAAACTCAGTAGAATGTTTCATCCGAATTGTTCAGGATCCTTGGGTAGTTAAACTTACCTAACGCTGACACAGCATGGTTGTCTTTGGTAATGGTTATGTTAAATAAAGTGCACTGCAAATCCTTTAATCAGATGTTTTCTTTTTAAAGTTTATTGTGGCGATGTGTTTGACATAATGACAAGCTCTATAATAAGGCGACAGAGATTTAAACCAAACTGAGGAAGACCCACAGGGAGTTTAGGTTTAGTTTCATTGCTCTGTAACTGGTTAAAATGTGGAACTAACTGGCCTGGAGAGAGGCTGATATAGACTGTTATCCCAAATAAAGGATTTGTTTTGACACATCTTTGGGACAGGCCAGGGTTAAACACAGATTGGCCGACCCTGAGGTAGGGACCTTACCACTAGGCCACAAAAGCCCCTGTTTCTATAAATTAACCTTTTTCAGATATGTTCTCACACACCTCCATCGTAGGTGGGACCTAAAGAGAACCTGTTTTATAGCTGATGCCTCAGTACTCATGTCAGCTGATTGGTATATCTAAAAGGTTCAACTCCTGTACTAGCTGAGGGTACCAGGGAGGACTCTCTTTCTCAAACCCTCCCCTCACCTGAGGCACGGTGACTCATAGATTCCTACGTCGCAGAAAAGGCCCTTCAGCCCATCAAGTCTGCACCAACATAACTACCAGTAAAACTGCACTAATCCCAATTTCCCATACTCTTGTCCCATACTCTTGAGTTTTATGATATTTGAAGTATTCATCCAAATATTTTTTGGAGGTTGTAAGGTCTCCGGCCTCCATTACCTTCCCAGACACAACATAGTGTGGAGCTGGATGAACACAGCAGGCCAGGCAGCACCAGAGGAGCAGGAAAGTTGACGTTTCGGGTCAGGACCCTGCTTCAGAAATGGGGAGGGTTAAGGGAGCTCCAAAATAAATAGAGAGAGGAGGGGTAGGGCTGGGGAAGGTAGGTGGGATGGTGATAGGTGAGTGCAGGTAGGGAGTTGTGGAGAGTGGTCAGCGAGGTGGGTGGGACGGATAGGTGGGAGAGAAGATGGACAGGTCGTGTCAGGTCAAGGAGATGAGAGGGAGGATGGGTGGGGCGGTGGAAAGGTAGGAGGGATGGTGACAGGTGGATGTAGGTAGGGGGTAGTGGGGATTGCTCAGTGGGAAGGGTGGGGTGGGTAGGTGAGGAAGAGGATGGACAAGTTGTGTCAGGTCAAGGAGGCGGGGACGAGAGGGAGGGTTGGACATGGGAGAATGCCGGGGGTGGGGAGATTTTAAAACTGGTGAATTCTATGTCCAGCCCATCGGGGTCCTGAGGCGGAATATGAGGTGCTGCTCCTCCAGTTTGAATGTGGCATCATTGTGACACTGGAGGAGGCCCAGGATGGTCATGTCACCCAGGGAGTGGGAGGGGGAGTTAAAATGGTTAGTGACTGGAAGGTGTTGTTGATTATAGTGTATGGAGTGCAGATGCTCTATGAAACTGTCCCTGAGTCTGCGCATTGGGCATAGGTTGAGATGAGATGGGGGGGGGGGGGGGGGGGGGGGGGGGGGGCGGGGATGGTGGAGAACGATGGTGACATAATGTTAATAGTCATAGTCACTGAACTATTAGTCCAGAACCCCCCGACCAAAGTTCATGTATTCCTATACTTGAGTATAAATGACAATAAAATCTCATTCTAATCTAATTCTAAAACAGGATGGAGAGATAAAATGGAGAATTACAGACCAGTTAACCTGACAATGCTTGTCTATTGTAAAAGATGTGATAAGAACATAAGAACTAGGAGCAGGAGCAGGCCCCTCGAGCCTGCCCCGCCATTTAATAAGATCATGGCTGGTCTTTGAAACTCAGCTCCACTTACCCGCCCACTCACCGTAACCCTTAATTCCTTTACCTTTCAAAAATTTATCTAGCTTTGCCTTAAAAACATTCAGTGAGGTAGCTTCAACCACTTCACTGGGCAGGGAATTCCACAGATTCACAACCCTTTGGGTGAAGAATTTCCTCCTGACCTCAGTCCTACATCTGCTTCCCTTTATTTTGAGGCGATGCCCTCTAGTCCTAGTTTCACCTGCTAGCAGAAACAACCTCCCTGCCTCCACTTTGTCTATTACCTTCATAATCTTATATGTTTCTATAAGATCTCCCCTCATTCTTCTGAATTCCAATGAGTATAATCCCAGTCTACTCAGTCTGTCCTCATAATCCAACCCTCTCAACTCTGGAATCAACCGAGTGAATCTCCTCTGCACCCCCTCCATTGCTAGTATATCTCTTCTCAAGTAAGGAGGCCAAAACTGCACACAGTACTCCCGGTGTGGCCTCACCAGGACCCGAGACAGCTGCAGCATAGCCTCCCTGTTTTTAAACTCCATCCCTCTAGCAATGGCAGACAAAATTCCATTTGCCTTTTAAATTACCTGCTGCACCTGCAATCCCACCTTCAGCGATTCATGCACAAGGACACCCAAGTCCCACTGCACAGCAGCGTGCTGCAATTTTTTACCATTTAAAACATAGTCCATTTTGCTGTTATTCCTACCAAAATGGATGACCTCACACTTATCAACATTGCACTCCATCTGCCAGACCTTTGCCCACTCACTTAAAATATCTATATCCCTCTGCAAACTTTTGGTGTCTTCTGCACACTTTGCTCTACCACTCATCTTAGTGTCATCTGCAAATTTTGACACACCACACTTAGTCCCCAACTCCAAACCATCTATGTAAATTGTAAACAATTGCAGTCCCAACACTGATCCCCGAGGCACACCACTAGCCACTGACTGCCAACCAGAAAAACACCCATTTACCCCGAATCTTTGCTTTCTACTGGTCAACCAATCCTCTATCCATGCCAATACATTACC
>NW_025975916.1:0-7694 GCF_021869965.1 Rhincodon typus
GGATGAACACAGCAGGCCAAGCTGCTCCTATGATGCTGCTTGGCCTGCTGTGTTCATCCAGCCCTGCACCTTGTTGTCTCTGAGCTAATTGCCAGTCTGGATTCTTAGGCATCAATGACTTGAGATTTTGACCATTCTTTCTCCCAGTCCTTTCACTGGTGATGGAGTGGGAAACTTCACTCCTGGTTCCTGCCTCCGACCTGAACTTCCTGAAATCCAACTTTACAAATTGAGGTCCATTGTCTGACACTAATTCTTTCAGGAAACCATGAACAATAAAAATCCTTTTTCATGCTCTGGTCTGTTGCAATTGAATGAAGTCTAGCCATTCTAAACCACCATCTTTTCTGAAGAAGGGTCTAGGCCCGAAATGTCAGTTTTCCTGCTCCTCTGATGCTGCTTGGCCTGCTGTGTTCATCCAGCTCTACACCTTGTTATCTCACCTTGAATAATAGTTCCTTCATCTCTCCTCTGTCCTCTGGCTCCATTCATTCTCCTAATCCAGCCTTTTTTTGTATATTCGATATACGCTCTGACCTTCCACTCTTTGATGCAAAATGATCAGTCCTCGGCAAAGGACTCCCCATATTTTCCCTTCTTGCCCCCACTTCAATGAATTTTGGACATGACTTAAACCTCTCCTTCTATTGCTTTCAGCTCCATGTCCATTTCTTTGGACAGCAATCCTTTATCCACTCCACAGAGCCTTTCAACCATTTCCAATAGTCCTTCTGCACCTGGGCCCCTGCCTTTGACTTTGATCTCTGCATTGAGAACTGCCAACGTGACATCAGCTACTTAAATTTCTCTGCTCCCCTCACATCTCTAACCTGTCTCCTTCTGAACTTGTTGCATTCCATTATCTCAACTTTAGCCTAATTTTGTTGTCAAATTTCCTGACAAGGCCAGTGCCATGTATCTGGCAAATCAAACTCTACCTTACAGAGGCTGAGTGCCAACTCTCAGGTGCTTCTTCCAAAGTCCTCCTGGATCGTGATCCCACCAATGAACACGAGGACTGTCACCAACCTCACCTCCCTGTAGGTCTCCCCTCCTCCCGCTCTTGAACCTTTTATGAGTGAAAACAGTTTCTCTCTATTGATTCTACCCAGCCCGTTATGATTCTAAAACATCTACCATTCTCCTCTTAGCCTTCTTCTCTCAGAGGGAAATAGTCCCAATCTGTCCAAAATATCCCCAAAACTGAAATTTCTCCTTCCTGGAGCCATTAGTGTAAATCGCTTCAGCATTCTCTGCAGTATGTTACATAGAAACATAGAAGACAGGAGCAAGAGTAGCCTATTTGACCCCTCGAGTCTGCTCTGCCATTCAATATAATCATGACTGATCATTGAGCTGTATCCTTCATATAATGTGACACCCAGAGCTATACACAATACTCCAGCTGAGGTCCAATAAGTGCTTTATACAAGTTCAGCATCACCTCATTGTCCTTGTATGCTATGCACATATTAATAAAGCAAAGGATTCCTTATATTTTATTAATCACACTCTCCGCTTTTCCTGCCACCTGATATGGATCCAAGTCCCTCTGCTCCTGCACCTCATTTCAATTGTACCCCCTATTTTATATTGCCTTACAAAGTCTTCTTACCAAAATTCATCACCTCACAGTCCTTTGCATTGAGCTTCACTGTGTGCCCGCTTTACCAACTTGTCCACATCCTTTTGAAGGTCTGCCTCTCGGTTTATAATGCTTCCAAGTTTAGTATTATCTGTTAACTCTGAAATTAGCCCCTGCACACCAAGATCTAAATGTCAGGAAAAGCAAGGATCCAAATACCAACTGCAAGCTTACCACTACGAAGCTTCCTCCAGCCATTAACCACTATTCTCTGTTTCCTATTCCCCAGCTAATTTTGTATTCACATTGTTACTGTATCCACATCACACTTATATGACTATTTGCAGCATTAGGTATGATGCTGTATCTCATCTTGTATGAAAAGGACTTCGAACCTGTTCTGTTATCCTCTATAGTGCTATCTCATATCCATATCGGCAATATAGTATTGTTGAATTTACCCAACTATTTTATCTCATCAAATTACCATTCATATCAACTCCCCATATATCAGAGACTTTCTCAAGCATGTAATCTAGCTAAACAAAATGATGATTGGGTAATTTCTTACAACCTGCCTTTGTACAGATCTAATATCGTTGCACATCTGGAGCTGATATAAAGGAGTAAACTTGGTAATATATGATTGATCTTAATGGGAAGATTAAATGCTCCTCGTTTTCTGATCATTTCAGTTTCGACTGTGCATTTTCTGTTCCTTTCAAAACTTGCACCAGTTCCAGGTTTCCAGTTCTGCAGCATGATTTTTAATTGATGGTTTACACGATATGACAGCAGTAAGGAGCTAAACCATTTACTTGTTGCCATCTCCTCCCTGCAATGTTTTTGCTTGGCCCAGTTTTCTACATTGGCATTCCTCATGATCATTACTTCTGCCCAATTTGCATAATTAAATTTCAGCATGAAGGACATTACAGGAGGCAATTTACTAAATTGTATTTATTGTGAGTTAGAAATGAACTGCAAACTGTGCAGTGATCATTGGAAAGTTTAATATCCACCAACATGAATTACTTTTCTACTTCTGGTGTGATTTACCAACCTATAACAGGTTATATGAGTGCCCAGCAAACCAAAGACTACATACACAATGGATAACTGCCCTGTGTTGTTTGATACTGAACCACATTCCTTGATCCTGATTTCAAGTTTGATCCCATGACTTCATTGAGTGAGACAATTTCAGCCAGGATAGCATACCAGAACAGCAAGTAGCAATAGATTTCTTGGTTTAGGAAGAAGGTCAGAATCAAAACCACTGAGTTCCCACTCCTGATTGCTAATCAACATTTTTGTTGGAGATTTGTGCCCTTGGGATGGGTGTGAAGCTGCTTTAGAATTCAGTCACACAGTTTCGAGACCAGAAAATTAAGAGGAGATTGGCTTGAGTTGTTCAAAAACTTGAAGGGCTGGATAGAAGAGATCAGGAGAAACTGTTCTCAGTGGTGGAAGGATCAAGGACCAGAGAGCACAAACTTAAGGCAGTGAGCAAAGGAAGCAATAACAACATGAGGAAAATCTTTTGTTCTGCAGCAAATGGTTCAAATCTGCAATTGCATTGCCCGTGAGTGTAGGTGAAGCAGGCTCAGTCAGGATATTCAAAAGGCTCTTTTAATATCCTGATCCTCGAAAGTGGGAAAGCTCAGCACATCATTGCAAAAGACAAGAATAAAGTATTTGCAGTCATCTTCAGCCAGCAGTGTTAAGTTCTTGATACTCAGCTTGAGGCCTACCATCACAGATGTCAATTTTCAACCATTTCATTCACTGTATGCAATGACAGGAGGTACTGGAGACTGCAAAGGCTATGGGTCCTGACACCATTTCGGCAATAGCACTGAAGACATGTGCTCCAGAGCCAGCCCTGCCCCTATCTAAGCTGCTCTAGTCCAGCTAAACACTGGCATTTACCTTAAAATGTGGAAAATTGTCCAGGTATGTCCTGTGCACAAAAAGCAGGACAAATCCAACCTGGTCAATTACCACGCCATCAGTCCACTTTCGATCATCAGTAAAGTTCTGGAAGGGGTCATTGATGGTACTACGAACAACATTTGCAAATGAATAACCTGATCACTGACAATCAGTTTGGTTTCCATCAGGGCCATTTGGCTGCTGACCTCATTACAACCTTGGTCCACACATGGACAAAGAGCCGAATTTCAGAGACAAGGTGAGAGTGATTGCCTTTGGCCTCAAGGTTGCATTTGATGGAGTATGGCATCAAGCAGCTTGAGCAATAATGAAGTCAATTGGAATTGGAGGAAAGACTCCACTAATTGGAGTCATACCTACCACAAAGGAAAGTGGTTGTGATTGTTGGAGGGGAATCATTTCAATCCTAGGATCTCCCTACAGATGTTCCTCAGGGTAGTGTCCTAATCTGAACCATGTTTTGCTGTTTCATCATAGCTTTCCATCCATCAGAAGGTCAGAAGTGGGGATGTTCATCAATGATTGCATAATGTTCAGAACCATTTGCCACCTCCTCAGATACTGAAGAAGTCCATGCCCAAAATCTGCAGCACCTCAATATCCAGGTTTCAGCTGATAATTGGGGAATAACATTCGTGTCACACAAGTGCAGGACAACAACCATCTTCAAAAGGGAGAATCTATCCATTGCCACTTCACATTCAGTAACATTAAACTTTCTGCTGTACAGGTATAACGATTTCCCTGTAACACAATTTTCTATAGCATGAGATCACACAAGAATGCAACTATCGCGTTACAGGAGAACTACCTCTACTGTGTGCAATTCTGGTCACCCTTTTATAGGAAGGATATCGTTAAATTTGTAAGGGTGCAGAAAAAATTTACAAGGATGTTTCTTGGACTGGAGGGTTTGAGATACACGGAGAGGCCAAATAGGCTGGGGCTTTTATCCCTAGAGCGCTGAAGGTAGAGGGGTGACCTTATCAAGGTTTATAAAATCATGAGGGGGATGGATAGGGTGAATAGCCAAGGTATTTCCTGGGGTTGGGGGGAATTTCCAAACTAGAGGGCATAGGTTTAAGGTGAGAGGGGAAAGATTTAAAAATGACCTGGGGGGTAACTTTTCCATGCAGAGGGTGGTGCATGTATAGAACGAGCTGCCAGAGGAAGTGGTGGAGGTGCGTACAGTTGCAACTAAAAAGGCATCTGGATGGGTATATGAATAAGAAGGGTTTAGAGGGAAACTGAAAGAACTGTGGATGCTGTAAATCAGGAACAAAAATAGAGATTGCTGGAAATGTTCAGCATGCCTGGCAGCATCTGTGAAGAGAAATCGGAGTTAACATTTCGGGTCCAGTGACCCTTCCTCAGAATTCTATTTTTGTTAGGGTTTAAAGGGGTATGAGCCAAATGCTGGCAAATGGAACTAGGTCAGATTGGAATGTCTGTTTAGCGTGGACATGTTGGACCGAAGGGTCTGTTTCCATACTGTATGACCCTATAATTCGATGTTCAAGGCTGAGATGGAAAGGTTTTTTTTTTAATCAGTAAGCGAATCAAAGTTTATGGGGAAAAAGCAGGGAAGTGAGGTTGAGGATTATCAGATCAGCCATGATCTCATTGAATCATGTAGCAGACACAAAGGACTGAATTACCTACTTCTGAGTCTTATGCTATTGTGATAGAGAGTATGATGAAGTAGTAAACGTGAGTATAGATGCCAAGTTGAGAATTACCGTCGCTGAATCCCCAGTTGTCAACATCCTGAGTACACCATTTACCAGAAAATGTACTGGACCTGCTATATAAATACTGTGATTACAAGAGCAGGACTGAAGCTGCAGCAAATAATTCACTTCCTAACTCCTCAAACCCTGTCCACCATCTGAAAAGTGCAAGTTAGGAGTGTGATGGATTACTCTCCATTTGCCTGATGGGTGCAGCTTCAACAACACTCAAGAAGCTTGACACCTTCCAGGACAAAGCAGCCCGCTTCATTGACATCACATTCACAAGCATTCACTCCCTCCACCACCTAAGCACAGTAGCAACAATGTGTACCATCTACAAGATCCATTGCAGAAACTCAGCAGGGCTCATTAGACACCTCCTTCCAAACTTGTGACCCCTACCACCTACAAAGACCAGGGAAGGAGATATAAGGGAACATTGCTACCTGCAGGTTCCCCTTTAAGTCTCAAACCAGGCTGATTTGGAGCGATATCACTTTGCCATCACTGTCGTTGGGTCAAAATCTTAGAACCCCTTTCCCAGCAGTACAGTGAATGATCCATCCACCATCCTTCTCACAGCTATTAGAAATGAGCAATAAATGCTAGCCTAGATACTGGTTCCACATACCCTGAATAGATAAAACAAAGAATTGATTCATTATGTAAAAATGAAAAATTTACATGGAAAGGGCAGGGTAGTGACACAAGGAAAATTGCCCCTTTAGGTAGCTAGTGCTGACACGCTGAGCTAAATGGCCTCTTTCTGTGCTATAAACCACCCTATTATCTGATGAACTGCAATAATTCATGATGAATTATCACACTGATATATATCACCTGCAGGGTTTCACCGCTCACACTAGGCTCACTGAAAAGGCTCCTTCATTGTCAGACCTTCTGTCTTTCATGGGCTTTTAAGCTAAGGTCCATCTGTCTGTTCATTTGCTTTCAGTAGAGGTTAAAAATCCCATGGCATTACTTGCTCCTTTGGGTGTTCATCTTGGACACCAGTCCCCAACATCCCAGCACACCTTCCATGAGGAGGGACTGCCTGCACCCCCAGCTATAGACATTGGTATTGGCCTGCAGTAGCCATATTGCACCCACATGGCACATCTCCAATGCACAGACCTTGTCCTTCTAGGGGGTAGAAGTCACAGGTTTGGAAAGAGGTGTC
The DNA here is from genome assembly GCF_021869965.1 of Rhincodon typus. Lineage (NCBI taxonomy): Eukaryota > Metazoa > Chordata > Chondrichthyes > Orectolobiformes > Rhincodontidae > Rhincodon > Rhincodon typus. Next base: position 6,455 of record NW_025975916.1, read on the forward strand.
AAAAGAACCCTTGTATATCTGCCAATATTCAGATTTACTGCTTGTTTGTGACTGTGGAATTTTATTCAGGGCAACGTGACTGCATTAACAACAGGAGATTGCCCTTCCAAGTTGTTTAACTTCAAGATTACCTTTGAAATGTTTATTAGAGTTCTGATAAGATGCTGTACAATCAAAAATCCTTTTCCTTTCATCCAGCATTGCACATGAAAAATGACCATGATATCGAAGAAAGCGCAGCACTCCAACATGAACTATAAACTTTGAGAGGGAGAAATGAAAGGGCTTATTGAGAAAGGAAAAGAAAAAATTGTTTCCGAGCTCGCATTGGTGGTTTTGTTTGACCAATGATGCATAACTCACCAAGGCTGACACAGCACCAAGTCATTTTAATGTGAAAGATTCACAATTGATGTGAAGAGACTCACAAGAGGTTTTGAGTTTCATACCATATCTCCCAAATCTTTTATATTTAATGTCAAAGGTAATCAAGTCAACAGATCAACTGGAAATGCCGAGAGGCTTTTGAAAGTTAATCACATGCAGTGAATTACTTTTTAAAGTACAACTGTTGTGAAGCTTTTAATGTATTTGCTTCATTTATTGGCACCTACTGTTTCTTGTTAAATTCTCTTTGCTTTCATCTGATTCTTTTCCCACTAGAAAGGGCTCCAGCTGAATGAATAGAAAGTTGTCAATTGACCACTGTTCTTGAAGGATTTGATCTTCAGCAGCTTCTCCACTTAGTAGAAACCTTGGGCAGAATCTTACCAACCCCTGAGTGACATAGGCATTGCTGAGTCACTTGGGAAAATATGCATTCTAAATAGTTGTCAGCTGAAAATAATTGATAAACATTTTGTTCTTCAGTTTTTGAAAGCTAAAGTAATGGTTAAATAAAATGTGTATTTGTCATTTAAACTACAAAACAGAATTTTAAACTGCAGAACAGGCAGAAGTCCTGAACAGAGGATTAGTATCGGGGACTAGAGGATTGCAAATGTGACACCGTTGTTTAAGAAAGGGGCAAAGGATGATGCAGACCTGTCCGCTTGACATCAATAGGGCAAACTGATGGAGGCCATAATAAAGGATATGGTAAATACACACTTAGAGAAAAGTATAAGTTAATATCAGACAATCAGTATGACTTTATTAAAGGCATGTCATGTCTGATAAATTTGAATGCTTTGACAAGGTGACACAAGCAGTAGATGAGTGTTAGTAGGAACTGCAGATG
>NW_025975917.1:0-7694 GCF_021869965.1 Rhincodon typus
TACCTGCAAACCTACCTTCTGTGATTCATGCACAAGGACACCCAGGTCCCTCTGCATAGCAGCATGCTGCAACTTTTTACCATTCAAGTAATAATCCTTTTTACTATTACTCCTACCAAAATGTATGACTTCACATTTATTTACATTGTATTCCATCTGCCAGACCTTTGCCCACTCACTCAATATATCTATGTTCCTCTGCAAAGTTTCACAGTTCTCTGCACACTTTGCTCTGCCACTCATCTTAGTGTCATCTGCAAACTTTGACACCCTACACGTGGTCCCCAACTCCAAATCATCTATATAAATTGTAAATAATTGCGGTCCCAACACCGATCCCTGAGGCACACCACTAGTCACTGACTGCCAGCTAGAATAGCACTCATTTATCCCCACTCTTTGCTTCCTGTTAGTCAACCAATCCTCTATCCATGCTAATACTTTACCCTTAATGCCATGCATCCTTATCTTATGCCGTAGCCTCTTGTGCGGCACCTTGTCAAAGGCCTTTTGGAAGTCTGGGTACACCACATCCACTGGGTCCCCATTGTCCACCTTGCTCGTAATGTCTTCATAGAATTCCAAAAGATTTGTCAGGCATGACCTGCCCTTCATGAACCCATGCTGCGTCTGCCCAATGGGACAATTTCTATCAAGATGCCTTGCTATTTCTTCCTTGATAATAGACTCAAGCACCTTCCCCACTACAGAGGTTAAGCTAACCGGTCTATAATTCCCCATCTTTTATCTACTTCCCTTTTTAAACAGTGGTGTCACATTTGCTGTTTTCCAATCTGCTGGGACTGCCCCAGAGTCCAGCGATTTTTGGAAAATTACCGCCAGTGCTTCCTGCTATTTCTCCCGCCATCTCTTTTAGTACCCTGCGATGCATTCCATCAGGGCCAGGAGACTTATCAATTTTAGCTCCATTAGCTTGCCCAACACGACCTCTTCCGTAATAATGATTGTTTCCAGGTCCTCACCTACCTTCGTCTCTTTGTCAATTACTGGCATGTTATTAGTGTCCTCCACTGTGAAGACCGATACAAAATACCTGTTCAATGCCTCGGCCATTTCATCATATCCCATAACTAAATTCCCCTTCTCATGCTCTAAAGGGCCAACGTTTACTTTAGCCACTCTTTTTTGTTTTATATATTTATAAAAACTTTTGCTATCTGTCTTTATATTCTGTGCTAGTTTTTTCTCATGTTCTATCTTACTTTTCTTTATAGCTCTTTTTGTGGCTTTCTGTTGACCTTTGAAGTTTTCCCAATCTTCTAGTTTCATGCTGTTTTTGGCCACTTTGTATGCCTTCTCTTTCAATTTGATAGCCTCCCTTATTTCTTTAGACACCCATGGCAGATTATCCCTTTTCTTACAGTCCTTCCTTTTCATTGGAATATACTTTTGCTGAGCACTTTGAAAAATTGCTTTGAAAGTCCTCCACTGCTCGTCAACTGTCCCACCATAAAATCTTTGTTTCCAGTCTACTTTAGCCAAGTCCTCCCTCATTCTATTGTAGTTCCCCTTGTTCAAGCACAGGACCCTGGTATTGGATTTTATCTTCACACTCTCCATCTGTGTTCTAAATTCAACCATACTGTGATCACTCCTTCCAAGAGGATCCCTAACTATGAGGTCATTAATTATTCCTGTCTCATTACACAGGACCAGATCTAGGATAGCTTGCTCCCTCGTCGGTTCCATTACATACTGTTCAAGAAAACTATCACGGATACACTCAACGAACTCCTCCTCAAGGCTACCCTGACCGAGCTGGTTCGACCCATCTACATGTAGATTAAAATCCCCCATGATAATTGCCGTACCATTTTTACAGGCATTAGTTACTTCTTTGTTTATTGCCCGCCCCAATGTGACGTTATTATTTGGTGGCCGATAGACTATGCCTATCAGTGACTTTTTCCTCTTAGAATTTCTAATTTCCACCCAAATGGATTCAACCTCATTCTCCATAGAACCTATATCATCTCTCAGCACCGCCCTGATGTCATCCTTGAATATCAGAGCGACACCACCTCCCTTACCTTCCTGTCTGTCCTTCCGAAGCCACTTAAATGTCCCTAATGAGGCCGACTCCACTACCTTCTCTGGCAATGCATTCCACGCCCCTACCACTCTCTGAGTAAAGAATCTACCTCTGACATCTCCCTTATATCAACCTCCACTCACTTTAAAACTATGCCCCATCGCAATAGCTACCTCCACCCTAGGAAAAAGTCTCTGGCTGTCTACTCTATCTATACCTCTGATCATTTTTGTACACCTCTGTCAAGTCACCTCTCATCCTTTGTCGTTCTAAAGAGAAAAGCCCTAGCTCTCTCAACCTTTCCACGTAAGACCTTCCCTCCATTCCAGGCAACATCCTGGTAAATCTCCTCTGCACCTTTTCCAACACTTCCACATCTTTCCTGTAATGAGGCGACCAGAACTGGACACAATACTCCAGATGTGGCTGAACCAGGCTTTTGTATAGCTGGAGCATAACTTCACGGCTCTTGAACTCAATCCCTCTATTAATGAAAGCTAACACACCATACACCTTCTTAACAACTCTATCCACCTGGGTGGCAGCTTTCAGGGAACTGTGAACATGAATCCCAAGATCCCTCTGCTCCTCCACACTGCCAAGAATCTTTCTGTTAACCCTGTATTCTGCTTTCAAGTTTGTCCTTCCAAAATGAATCACCTCACACTTTTCAGGGTTAAACTCCATCTGCCACTTCTCAGCCTAGCTCTGCATCCTATCAATGTCCCTTTGTAATCTAGAACAGCCCTTTGCACTGTCCACAACACGACCCACCTTTGTATTGTCCACGAACTTGCTAATCCACCCTTCCACTCCTTCATCCAAATCATTTACAAAAGTCACAAATAGAAGAGGACCCAGAACAGATCCTTGTGGTACACCACTCGTAACGGAGCACCATGTTGAATATTTTCCGTCCACTACCACCCTTTGTCTTCTAAGGGTCAGCCAATTCTGAATCCAATCTGCCACATTTCCCCCCTATCCCATGCCTCCTCACCTACTGCATGAGCCTACCATGGGGAACCTTACGGGAGACTTATCTATCTTCAACTTCCTCAAAATTCCTAGCACATCTTCCTTACTAATATCAACCTCCTCTAGCCTACCAGCCTGTTTCACACTGTCCTCCCCTACAACTAGGTCCCTCTCAGTTGTGAATACTGAAGAAAAGTATTCATTAAGGACCTTTCCTATCTCTTTAGGCTCCGTGCACAAATTCCCTTTACAATCCTTGATCGGCCCTACCCTTTCTCTGATCATTCTCTTATTCCTCACGTACGTGTAAAAAGCCTTGGAGTTTTCCTTGATCCTATCTGCCAAGGTTTTCTCATGCCCCCTTATAGCTCTCCTAAGCCCTTTCTTCAGCTCCTTCCTGGATAATTTGTATCCGTCTACAGCCTTTTCTGTTCCTTGTTTCCTAAACCTTACATAAGCATCCTTCTTCCTCTTCACCAGTCGTTCGACCTCTCTTGAGAACCAAGGCTCCCTCACTCGACCGCATCTTCTCTGCCTGCTAGGGACAAACATATCGAGCGCACGCAGTATGCATTCCTTAAACAATCTCCACATTTCTATAGTGCTCTTCCCTGACAGTATTTGTTTCCATTTTATGTTACCCAGTTCTTGCCTAACAGAATTGTAATTACCCTTCCCCCAATTATAAACCTTACCCTGCTGTATGTACCTATCCTTTTCCGTGACTATTGTAAAAGTAACAGAGTTTATGATCGCTACCGCCAAAATGCTCTCCTACCAACAGGTCTAACACTTGGCCCAGTTCATTGCCAAGCACCAAATCCAAAGTGGCCTCTCCTCGTGTTGGTCTATCTACACACTGTGTCAGGAATCCTTCCTGAACACACTGGACAAAATCCGTTCCATCTAAACAATTACAACTAAAAAGTTTCCAATCAATATTTGGAAAGTTGAAGTCACCCATGACTACAACCCTGTGACTTCTGCACCTTTCCAGTATCTGCCTCCCAATCCACTCCTCTACTTCTCTGCGACTATTAGGGGGTCTGTAAAAAACCCCCAACAAAGTGACTGCTCCTTTCTTGTTCCTGACCTCAACCTGAACTAACTCTGTCGACATATCATTCTCAAACTGCCTTTCAGTAGCTGCTATCCTAGCCCTGACTAGCAATGCGACTCCCCCGCCTTTTTTTCCACCCTCCCTATTTCTTTTAAAGCATCCAAATCCCGGAACTTCCAACAACCATTCCTGTCCCTGAGTTACCCAAGTTTCTGTAATGGCCACAATATTGTAGTTCCAAGTACTGATCCATGCTCTAAGCTCATCCGCCTTATTTCTGATACTTCTAACATTGAAATATACACACCTCAAACCATCCCTGTGTCCACAATTATGCTCCATCGACCGCATTTCTTTATAAACAACCTCACTCCCTGTTGTGTCTGTTGGAAGGCTGAATATCTCATGCTCTGAATTACAATTCCCCACCCCCTGCCAAACTAGTTTAAACCATCCCGTACAGCTCGAGCAAACCTCCCTCCCGGGATAGTTGTACCCTTCTGGTTCAGGTGCAACCCATCCTTACTGTACAGGTCCCACCTTCCCTAGAATGTGCTCCAATTATCCACAAAATGGAAGCCCTTCCTCCTACACCAGCCCTGTAGCCACGTGTTTAGCTGCACTCTCTCCCTATTTCTTACCTCGTTATCACGTGGCACTGGTAGTAATCCAGAGATAACTACCCTGTTTGTCCTGGACTTCAGCTTCCAACCTAACTCCCTGTACTCATTTTTCACATTCTCAGTCCTTCTTCTACTATGTGATTGGTACCGATGTGTACCATGACTGCTGGTTGCTCACCCTCCCCCTTAAGGATCTTGAAGACACGATCCGAGACATCACGGACCCTGGCACCTGGGAGGCAACATACCATCCGTTCATCTCGTTCGCGTCTACAGAACCGCCTGTCTGTGCCTCTTACTATTGAATCCCCCACTACAATTGCTCTCCTATTCTCCCCCTTCCCTTCTGTGCCACAGGGCCAGGCTCAGTGCCAGAGACCTGTCCGCTATGGCCTTCCCCTAGTAGGTCATCCCCATCAACAGTATCCAAAACGGTATACTTATTATTGAGGGGAACGGCCACAGGGGATCCTTGCACTCTCTGCCTATTCCCTTTCCCCTTCCTGACAGTCACCCAGCTACCTTTTTCCTGTACCTTGGGGTGACCACCTCCCTGTAACTCCTCTCTGTCACCCCCTCAGCCTCCCGAATGATCCGGAGTTCATCCAGCTCCAGCTCCAGTTCCCTAACGCGGTTTTTGAGGAGCTGGAGTTGGGTGCACTTCTCGCAGGTGAAATCAGAGGGGACACCAGCAGTGACCCTTACCTCCCACATCCTACAAGACGAGCATGCAACTGCTCTAGGTTCCATTCCCTCTGCTCTAGATTTCCAGAAGAATAAATAAAGCCTTACCTTACCGACCCTCCACACAGTCTTTTTTTTGGTTAGAGGAGGATGGGTGGGAGACACTACACGTGTAGTGTTTCAGGTTTAGCCAATGCCTGAATATATCAGTTCCTTCCTGGCTCGCATTCTCTCCACACACCCGCCGCTGAAAACAAGAGGGCCTCTGCTGCACTAGGTCGGTTTTTATACTGGGGTGAAAAACAACCTTACCTTCCCATCGGCACTCTGGCTTGCACTGCTGCCGCTGAAAAAAAGAGCAGTTGAATGTTTTTTAATTTCACCTAATTTTCCAATAGTTCATTACTCTGTCTCATCACTTTCAATTTTCCTCTGCTTTTCTTTCTTCTCTTCTTTACTCGTTCAACCTTCATTTTCTAACTGTGTCAAAGTTAGTTCTAGCTGTGACATTTCTGAATTCCCATTGTGAGTGGCTCAGTGGCTCAGTGGTTAGCACTGCTGCCTCACAGTGCCAGGGACCTGAGTTTGATTCCACCCTCGGGTGCCTGTCTGTGTGGAGTTTGCACATTCTCCCCGTGTCTGTGTGGGTTTCCTCCGGGTGCTCCGGTTTCCTCCCACAGTCCAAAGATGTGCAGGTCAGGGTGGATTGGCAATGCTGAATTGTCCATCGTGACTATGTTGAACTAATTTGTTGGAGTTTTTTGAAGAAGTAGCTTGTGCTGTCGATAAATGAGAACGGGGGATATACCGGGCTCGAATCCCACCATGACCAATGGTAGAATTTGAATTCAGTAATAGTCTGGAATTAAGAATCTACTGATGACCATGAAACCACTGTTGATCGTTGGAAAAACCCATCTGGTTCACTAATGTCCTTTAGGGAAGGAAATCTACCATCCTCACCTGGTCTGGCCTACATGTGACTCCAGATCCACAGCAATATGGTTGACTCTCATCTGCCCTCTGATATGGTCTAGCAAGTCATGATGTTCAAAGGCAACTAGGGATGGGCAATAAATGCTGGCCAGCCAGCAATGTTCATGTCCCACCAGTGAGTTAAAAAAAAGGATCTTTTCCCTCACTTTGGCTAATATTTCTTGGTTGAGTCTGTAAGGGTGATGTTTTATGGGAAATGCATCCTTTATATTAACATCATGTATGTCCAAAGACATTTTCCCAGATCTATTTACTCAAATCAATTTATTAGCTTTTATAAGTTACTTTGATCTTTTTCAGGGAGGTTGTGCAATATTCCATTTAACTCTTTTAACATCTGAATATTATCCAATCTAATTTCTGGATTTTGGCTTTCTGATGCATTCTCAATTCATTCTGATATTTTCATTTCACTCCCTATTTTGTTTCACCACTGTAAATACCTGACTGTCCTGACTATCCTCCTCTTCATCGTATCATCTTAACATGTTACCACGACATACCAGCTGAATGTTCCTCCTGTCTGGGAGTAATCACTGCATAATTCACATCATTGAGTTTCTGTGTGATTTGATAAGGTCCAGTGAACTTTGTTTTAATGATTCTTCAGAGACAGGTAACTGAACCAACACATTGTCTCTCGCAACAAAATGGACTGTTTTAACCAACTCAAATTAAGCGATTAAGTCAAAATTAAGCAGTTTGCCAATTCCTTTTGGCCAACTCGCAAGCTTTAAAATATTTTTCAGAAATTTGAGCTTTGGTTTTTAAAGTTCTCTTTACATTGTTTAAGATGCCCTCTCACTTCATTTTTGAATATGAGGTCAAAAGGACTGAATCCTATGGACACATTGGGGGCATCCATACAGTAAACAGTGACAAGGAAATTTCATTCGTCCAATCATTAGGACAAGTGTGACAATAAGCCCTAATCATGGTCTTTAAAGTTGGTATCTTTCCAATGCTCTTTGGAATTGTGGACGACAAACTAATGCCATAAATTCCTTTATCTCCACATTATTCAGTATTTCTTTGAGTACTCATGACATTTAATTTGAACCTTGATCTGATGGTAGTTCTTTAGATAATCCATACCTTGTAAATATTTGAACTAATTTCTCCACTACTATTTTTGCTGTAATTTCCCCAAAGACATTACCTCAGAAAATGTTGTTGAAATAATAATAGTAATTGCTAAAAAGAGAACTGATTCCCTCTGATATAGTAGGAACTGCAGATGCTGGAGAATCTGAGATAACAAGGCGTAGAGCTGGATGAACACAGCAGGCCAAGCAGCATC
>NW_025975918.1:0-7694 GCF_021869965.1 Rhincodon typus
TTGCTGTAAGCTGTGACTTTTAATAAAAAGTCAGAGATACTTTTATAAGTGTGAACCAGCCTGCTATCCAGTGCCTCTTGCAAACAGTGAAATCATCTGGAGAAGGAAGATTGAGAAGCATCATTATGGTCAGCACAAGAATCACCTCAGTAAATCCTGTGAACAGGGGCCATTGAACTGCTTTCCCAGATTTTTCCTCTGCCAGTAACACCCATTTTTCTCCTGCCTGTGTCTACCTGTATGTGTATGTATGGGGGATTTTATATGGGGGCTAGAGTTTTAGCTAGCAGAGTTATATGCCGATGGTTCATAATTATTTACCTGTACCTGTAGTCTATTTATCTGTAATGAATGGTAATTCGTGTTAAGGACAGAAACCTGGTCTGTTCTCTCTATCAACTTAAGTCTTAATTCCCAGTAAATGGGGGAATTCTGCATATTGTTAAACTCTTTAACTTTTGCGATGACTCTAGGAATAGCCAAGCTTAATTTCCAGTGAGGTGTAACGGGTCTGTGAATACGTGCTATGACAGTAATGTGAAGTAGATAGTGGCTCCCAGCCTCCAATTCAGTGCAAAATGATTTAGCACTATGGAAGCAAGCTCGGACCCATAAATGCACATCCTTTGCAGATATATCAGATGCGATTGTGTCCTTGCACACAAAGTGACCTGGTAGACATAGGCAAGCCATAGGTGTCGCTGAGCCCCAAAGTAAAGAGTTGAAGGGATGAAGTGGTATGTGAGTTGATCATATAGCAGGCATTGTGATATGGTGAGGCTGATGGTTTGCTGTGGTCTGACTTGTACAGATGAATCGTCAAGGAGGTTGGTGGCCACGAAACATGTAGGGAAGTCGTGAAGAAACAATTGGAAGATGACCAGGGCAAAGCATTTGGCAAGCTGCTGCCACAGCTACCTGCTCTGATTTACATGTTGGGAATTTGTGTCATCGAGTTGTTTGGGGAAGGAGAGGAGAATTGGAAGTAGCTTATGAACAAGGCAAGTTGAGGCTTTAATGAGTTGCAAATAGATGGAAATGGATTTTCTCGCTGTCGACATTCTGATTTTTTAAAATTCCTATCTTTCTTGCCATTACTCGCATTACACCAGGGAAGAGAATTTTCCAGTTATACTTTCAGAGTGGACCCTGATGTGATAAAAAGTCCTCAGCTGAAATCTTAACTAACATAGAAGCTGACTGACTTGCTCTGTGTTTCCAGTATTTTCTCTTTTTTATTTCAGAATTTGAAAAAGTATTCCTCCTTTTGTAGTTTTGATGGCTGGTACTGTAACTCCAATGATATGTTGAACTGGGTGAGGCCACTTCCTTGTTTCAGTAGCTGGCCAAAGGTAAATGTTGTGAAGAAACATAGCAGTTAGACTGAAACATGCAAAGAAAGGGTGAAGTTTTAAGAGCAGACAGTGATCATTTATTTGGGTTGTAAAATAGTGGCAGGTCTGGCATTACTCATACTTAAATAAATTGGCAGAGAAATCTTAGAAATGCACTGTATGTATTTCAAAATCTAGTAAAGACAGAATTCTAATCTGTAGTCACTTACACTCCTTTTCACGGTTAACCAGACTTCATTTAGATATTTTGAGACATGCTTGAGTCTAAATTTGTGTGTTTTTAGAAGACCAATGAGACATAACACTAATCATATAAGGTTAACACTCAAAAGGCAGTACAGAGGCCATGTTGCATTGCCAGAGGTACAGTCTCTCAAATGAAACGTTAGACTGAAGTCCCATTTGCCTGCTTTCGTGTTTGCAAAATATTCCATGGCACTATAACAAAGAAGAGCCTTGCAGTTATCCCTGGTTTCCTGAGCAATATATATTCTGCAATTAACATCACAAAACCAGGTTATCATTATTACAGAGATAGCAGGAAGAAGGGTCTAGGCCCAAAACGTCAGCCTTCCTGCTCCTCTGATGCTGCTTGGCCTGCTGTGTTCATCCAGCTCTACACCTTGTTATCTCTATCATTATTACAGTGCTGTTTGTTGAAGTTTGCTTGTGGAATACTGGTTGTTGCATTTTCTGCATGACACCAGTAGCTACATTAAAAAGAGTACCGCATTGACTTTAAAACACTTTGAAGTCTGTGGTAATTGTGAACAAGTGCTATATAAATGTAAATCTACCTTTCATAACTCTACGTCAATCAATTTCTTGTCCGTGGAATTGTATTTCCTCAAATATGTAATTCTTAGGTGTAACCCTTCATCAGATTTATCATGTTCATTTACAATGGGCTGAATTTTCCCAAAATTTGACTAGGAGTCACTTTGGGAGTTGGATGGAGAGTTTCCCTTTGTAAGCCCCAGCGGCTTTTCTCGAACAAATTTATGCCGCCTATTTCATTAATTATGTACCTCCATAGTGCAATTCTCGCGCTATCTTGCACACAGTTCTGGGACTTTACATCATTCTTGCTGTGGGCGCCATTTTTAACTCCCAGCTGTATTCTATGGCAAATGCTATAAACCTGGCCTGAAGTGACTAGACTGGTCAATGCAGTGCCCATGGTCTGGAGCAATGCACAGCAGTGCCAGAAGGAGGTTAATGATACTTAGCGCTCTGCAAGTGCCACCATATCTCCTCTGCTACCTCCCATCAAGGCTTATGGTCTGTCGCTTTCAATATTGCATGCAGCACCTTCCCTGAATAGCTGTCACTAACCCTGCCTGCCCTCTTCACTCCCACTCACTCACTGGGGGCACCTCATCACCTTTCCTGACTGACAATGGATCAGCCCCTTACTGATTATTGTACTCCTTGACTGTTCATTGCTACCAAACATGACAAGCTGCCCACTTAGATAGTAGGAACTGCCGATGCTGGAGAATCTGAGACAACAAGGTGGAGAGCTGGATGAACACAGCAAGCCAAGCAGCATCAGAGGAGCAGGAAAGCTGACGTTTCGGGTCTAGACCCTTGAAGAAGAGTCTAGACTCAAAACATCAGCTTTCCTGCTCCTCTGATGCTGCTTGGCCTGCTGTGTTCATCCAGCTCTACACCAAGCTGCCCACTTATCTGTCTGTATTAAAAGACAAGGTAAGGTCGAGATGCTGTGGTCATCAAAATAGGTGAGGGAATAATAAGAAAGCAAGCAACAATGGCAACCTCTGGATAGAGAAAACAGGTAGTCACTGTCCATGGAGCATGGACTGAGCTTTCTTTTGATTTTAAGAGAATTTGAATTGACATTTGTAGTAATTGATTTAAAATTGTGATTGTGTTTTTATTGTATCATATAACTAATCATTTATATAATTATTAACTGTGGATTTTTTGTTTATCCAAGGGCTTAACTTGCTGACCTAAACAGGCTGTTTCACAGCTGCTGTTTTGTCTGAACTACTGCATTTTCATGTACTTGCTGCTGCAGGAGAAAAGGTTGTTCTCTATTTGACTCTTGAATTACCAAGCCAGGGCAATGAATAGTTTTGCACATGGGATGGTCAACTTGAGCGTGGAGTCAAGAGATGGAGTTTGATTGCAGTACAACCTCATTGCTGGCAGGTAGATATAACAAAGGAAAGTAGAAACAACTTGTGGAGTCTGAAAATTTTGCAAAACCTGTGAGAATTTGACATTAAAGACGCTTCTTTTGGAAAAATTTGAAAGGCTGGAATGACGCCAAAAATTGGTTTTTAAGGGACTTATTGCCAGGATTTGGTACTTCAGTTGAAGTAGTCCAGTCACCTACTGAAAACTGTATAGGAAGGGACATCGATGGAGTGACTGATCACCCCTGTGTAAAGTTATTTGGAGACTTTGTGATGGATGCACCAAGGGGACCTTGCCCATTAGCAGGAGCTGTTGTCAACAGTCTAATTTGGTGGTGTTTTACTATTTTGGGGAGTTAAAATGATCAGTCCAGTTTTGGGTCAGTGCAGTATTTTGGAATGCTGTCTTTGGGGATATATGTGTTACATTAGAATTTTCTTACTTCTTTATATGTATGTTCTCTTTGTCTTTATTTTCTAATATATAATCATTTAATAATTTTTCAATTAAATTGTTATTTTAATACACTATTTGGTATTCCAACCCTGCAGATGCGATCACTGATCTTAGTTTGTTGCTTTGAATAAGGAAAAAGAACAACTTGACATCATGTTTGATTCCTTGCTCATTCATTAAAGGGATACACTGGGCCTTTATTCAGCATTTTCTATTCTTAGCAGTGTGAAAACCATGGATATTACTGGCTTACAATATAGCCGTAATTTGTTTAGACCATTTGTGTTTCTGACAAGAAATGCAGAGGTTACTTTGATGTTGAAGTGGGTGGAAAAGATTAGTTGTATTTACTTGTGGCAAACCCCTTATATAGTTTCAGAACATTTTTTTGTAATAATTCATGGTGAGTGATTGCTTTGGTTTGAATCTGCATTTCCACATCATCCATGTGTCTCCCGTACTCGGATCAACCACAAGTTTTAATAAAACATGAGCTCCCAACATATGCTGTTACTCATTACTGCCACTTTAGCCTTGCCCAATATATCAAACAGGTTAGGTACAGGAAAAAAGTAGATGGGTTACAGTCAGGGGACGGAAAGGGAACAGGCAGACAGTGCAGGGATCCCCTGTGGCCATTCCCCTCAAAAACAAGTATACCGTTTTGGATACTGTTGGGGGGGACGACTTACCAGGGGTAAGCCATGGGGTACAGGTCTCTGGCACAGAGTCTGTCCCTGTTGCTCAGAAGGGAAGTGGGGAGAGGAGGAGAGCATTAGTCATTGGGGACTCCATAGTTAGGGGGACAGATAGGAGATTCTGTGGGAACGAGAGAGACTCGCGGTTGATGTGTTGCCTCCCAGGTGCCAGGGTCCGTGATGTCTCGGATCGTGTTTTCGGGACGGGGAGCAGCCCCAAGTCGTGGTCCACATAGGCACCAACGACATAGGTAGGAAAAGGGATGGGGACGTAAGGCAGAAATTCAAGGAGCTAGGGTGGAAGCTTAGAGCTAGAACAAACAGAGTTGTTATCTCTGGTTTGTTACCCGTGCCACGTGCTAGCGAGGCGAGGAATAGGGAGAGAGAGCAGTTGAACATGTGGCTACAGGGATGGTGCAGGAGGGAGGGATTCAGATACCTGGATAATTGGGGCTCATTCTGGGGTAGGTGGGACCTCTACAAACGGGATGGTCTACACCTGAACCAGAGGGGTACCAATATCCTGGGGGGGAAATTTGCTAATGCTCTTCGGGAGGGTTTAAACTAATTCAATAGGGGGGTGGGAACCTGAATTGTAGCTCCAGTGTACAGGAGGTTGAGAGTATTGAGGTCATAAATAAGGTTTCATGGTTGCAGGAGTGTACCAGCAGGCAGGAAGGTGGTTTGAAGTGTGTCTACTTCAATGCCAGGAGCATCCGGAATAAGGTGGGTGAACTTGCAGCATGGGTTGGTACCTGGGACTTCGATGTTGTGGCCATTTCGGAGACATGGATAGAGCAGGGACAGGAATGGTTGTTGCAGGTTCCGGGGTTTAGATGTTTCAGTAAGATCAGGGAAGGTGGTAAAAGAGGGGGAGGTGTGGCATTGTTAGTCAAGGACAGTATTACGGTGGCAGAAAGGACGTTTGATGACAACTCATCTACTGAGGTAGTATGGGCTGAGGTTAGAACCAGGAAAGGAGAGGTCATCCTGTTGGGAGTTTTCTATAGGCCTCCGAAAAGTTCCAGAGATGTAGAGGAAAAGATTGCAAAGATGATTCTGGATAGGAGCGAAAGTAACAGGGTAGTTGTTATGGGGGACTTTAACTTTCCAAATATTGACTGGAAACGCTATAGTTCGAGTACTTCAGATGGGTCAGTTTTTGTCCAATGTGTGCAGGAGGGTTTCCTGACACAGTATGTAGATAGGCCAACAAGAGGCGAGGCCACATTGGATTTGGTACTGGGTAATGAACCAGGCCAGGTGTTAGATTTGGAGGTAGGAGAGCACTTTGGTGATAGTGACCACAATTCGGTTACGTTTACTTTAGCGATGGAAAGGGATCGGTATATAAAGCAGGGCAAGAGTTATAGCTGGGGGAAAGGCAACTATGAGGCGATGAGGCAAGATTTAGGATGCATAGGATGCATAGGATGGAGAAGGAAACTGCAGGGGCTGGGCACAATTGAAATGTGGAGCTTGTTCAAGGAACAGCTACTGCGTGTCCTTGAGAAGTATGTACCTGTCAGGCAGGGAGGAAGTGGTCGAGCGAGGGAACCATGGTTTACTAAAGAAGTTGAATTTCTTGTCAAGAGGAAGAAGGAGGCTTATGTAGAGATGAGGCGTGAAGGCTCAGTGAGGGCGCTTGAGAGTTACAAGTTAGCCAGGAAGGACCTAAAGAGAGAGCTAAGAAGAGCCAGGAGGGGACATGAGAAGTCTTTAGCAGATAGGATCAAGGAAAACCCTAAAGCTTTCTATAGGTATGTCAGGAATAAAAGAATGACTAGAGTAAGATTGGGGCCGGTCAAGGACAGTAGTGGGAAGTTGTGCGTGGAGTCCGAAGAGATAGGAGAGGTGCTAAATGAATATTTTTCGTCAGTATTCACACAGGAAAAAGACAATGTAGTCGAGGAGAATACTGAGATACAGTCTATTAGACTAGACGGGATTGAGGTTCATAAGGAGGAGGTGTTAGCAATTCTGGAAGGTGTGAAAATAGATAAGTCCCCTGGCTGGATGGGATTTATCCTAGGATTCTCTGGGAAGCTAGAGAGGAGATTGCAGAGCCTTTGGCTTTGATCTTTATGTCGTCATTGTCTTCAGGAATAGTGCCAGAAGACTGGAGACTAGCAAATGTTGTCCCCTTGTTCAAGAAGGGGAGTAGAGACAACCCTGGTAATTATAGACCAGTGAGCCTTACTTCGGTTGTGGGTAAAGTGTTGGAAAGGATTATAAGAGATAGGATTTATAATCATCTAGAAAGGAATAATTTGATTGGGGATAGTCAGCACGGTTTTGTGAAGGGTAGGTCGTGCCTCACAAACCTTATTGAGTTCTTCGAGAAGGTGACCAAACAGGTGGATGAGGGTAAAGCGGTTGATGTGGTGTATTTGGATTTCAGTAAAGCGTTTGATAAGGTTCCCCATGGTAGGCTATTGCAGAAAATACGGAGGCATGGGATTGAGGGTGATTTAGCGGTTTGGATCAGAAATTGGCTAGCTGTAAGAAGACAGAGGGTGGTGGTTGATGGGAAATGTTCATCCTGGAGTTCAGTTACTAGTGGTGTACCTCAAGGATCTGTTTTGGGGCCACTGCTGTTTGTCATTTTTATAAATGACCTGGATGAGGGCGTAGAAGGATGGGTTAGTAAATTTGCGGATGACACCAAAGTCGGTGGAGTTGTGGATAGTGCGGAAGGATGTTGCAGGTTACAGAGGGACATAGATAAGCTGCAGAGCTGGGCTGAGAGGTGGCAAATGGAGTTTAATGCGGAAAAGTGTGAGGTGATTCACTTTGGAAGGAGTAACAGGAATACAGAGTACTGGGCTAATGGTAAGATTCTTGGTAGTGTGGATGAGCAGAAAGATCTCGGTGTCCATGTGCATAGATCACTGAAAGTTGCCACCCAGGTTGATAGCGTTGTTAAGAAGGCGTACAGTATGTTAGGTTTTATTGGTAGAGGGATTGAGTTTCGGAGCCATGAGGTCATGTTGCAGCTGTACAAAACTCTGGTGCGGCC
>NW_025975919.1:0-4442 GCF_021869965.1 Rhincodon typus
GGCGGGAGTGGGGACGGCGGGAGCGGGGACGGCGAGAGCGGGGACGATGAGAGCAGGGATGGTGAGGCAGTAACAGCGGCCGAGTGATTGGAGCTCTACCTGCACCATTAGGGAGATGGGACTTGGGACTCTTGAGTTCTGGACTTTTTTCTTTTTCTTGCTTACCTTTTTGCTCTGTTAAAATCTTTTAATTCTAGTTTTTGTAACCAACTGGGTGCCGGTGCATGGCAACTTTGTGCACCTTTCGCTGCATTTATGTATTTCTGTACTTAGTACACATGACAGCTAAATAAATCTAAATCCGAGGGAGGGCATTAACTGGTGCACCTCAGTACTGACCACATGGGAACCGACCCTCATGCCAGAGAATGGGAATGCAGGGCTCAGAGCTCTCAGTGGGAATACTGGTGCTGGAATGGGAAGGTCTAATTTGCTGAAGTTTATATCCAAGGCTATGTTCGATGATGCAAAGGTCAGAGGAAGCCAGGAATGGAGAAGTGAGAATGGGGAGGTGGGCTTTGGATGTCTCACTGATCGGCCCTGCCTTCAGGGTGAGCTGACAGTTCAGATCCCGTGAGGAATTCTTCCACGTAGAACAGGGATTCTTCAATATTTCCATTCTCTCTCCCCCTCCGATGTTCCAGGATATTCCACATCTCAGGCAACCAGTGGACAATGTCACCTTTTATCCAACCTACCACCGGGAGGCGAGAAGGAGGCAGGTCCAAAATGGCAGCAGTGGCCATTAACTACACCCCCAACCTGTACAAACCCCACCCCCTACCTGCCCCTCCCTCCAGCCACCCTTCCTTATTGACACTCTCCACAAGAAGCTTTACAAATCATCTTCTCTGGTGCAATCCCAAGAACACATTGTCATGGCACCTTTCCTTCCAAGTTCGCTCACGGGACGTGAGGGTTGTGGGCAAAGCCAGAATTTGTTGCCTGTCCCCAGCTGCCCTCGAATTGAGTGCCTAGCTCCGCTATTTTGCAGTCAGCCCCATTGCTGTGAGTGGAGTCGCGTGTAGGCCAGGCCAGAGAAGGATGGCAGATCTCCTCCTCAGACAGACCCAATCCAGAATGAAAACGCACTGATCTGAACTTGTTGGTTTCTTCGAAATGGAGGTCCAGGACCTTTGGCTCAACTCGTCCATGTTGACCAGATATCCTAAACTAATCCAGTCCCATTTGCCAGCATTTGGCCCATATCCCTCTAAACCCTTCCTATTCATATACCCATCCTTTTAAACGTTGTAATTGTACCAGCCTCCACCACTTCCTCTGGCAGCTCATTCCTTACACACACCACCCTCTGCATGAAAAGGTTGCCCCTTAGGTCCCTTTTAAATCTTTCCCCTCTCACCTTAAACCTATGCCCCTCTAGATTTGGACTCCCCCACCCTGGGAATAAGACGTTATCTTTTTACCCTATCCACGCCCCTCATGATGTTATAAACCTGTATAAGGTCAGGCCTCGGCCTCTGACGCTCCAGAGAAAACAGTCCCAGCCTATTCCGCATCTCCCTATAGCTCAGGCCCTCCAGTCTCAGGAACACCTTGCATGCAGCCTCTCCAATTTAACGATACCCTTCCTATAGCAGGGTGACCAGAACTGTACCAGCACTCCAAAAGTGGCCTTTGCTAATGTACTGAACAGCTGTAACATGACATCCTAACTCCTGTACTCAATGCACTGACTGATGAAAGGTAGTGTCGACTTCACCCCTCCCCTCTGTGTTAGTGAAACAGGAGAGATTTTACAACAATCAAACAGAAGGTTGACCAGTTTTCAATTGGCTCAATTTGATGAATTGAAATTTCACTCACTGTCATGGCAGGATTTGAACCTCTGTGCCCCTGAGCGTTTGGCTACATTTTCAGTTGCTGTGTCTGGTGATATTACCGTACACCGGTACCTTCCCTGAGCAGGGTCAGAGTTCTGCCTGGTGACAGCTGGGCACTTCGCAAGGGCCTTCCCCCAGACCACTCACCAGTTCAAGCTCAGAAACAGAGGGGAAACGAGAAGCTCATACCCAGGAGTGAGGTCAGGATGTGACAATGTCCAGAATATAATCTGCAGGCTCAGCATTGCTCCTGTGGGGCCTGACCTGGGATTTGAAAAGCTCTGTACAATGTACAGAGAGGCTGTTCGGCCCATCGTGTCTGTGCCGGCTCCCCGGGTATTTTCACTCAGTGCCAATCTCCTGCCTTTCCCCTGTAACTCTGCACATTATTCCTCTTTAAGTCATCATCTGGTGTCGTGGGATCACATACTCCCAGACAGCTGGGGTTGCGGTTTGATCAGGCACCTCTGACAGTGCCGCGCTCCCTCGGAGCTGCTCGGATTCTTACATGGAACCCCTGGAGTGAAACTTCAGCCCTGAGCCTCGAGGCTGGGAGGAGAGAGAGAGAGAGCATGGAGAGCGATTAGCACCAACATTCCCAGTCAGCTGCAGACTCTCCAAGGATCTACCATGTGATGGGTTACAGCCAATACAGATCCGTGCAGATTATCGAGACGCGATCCAATCACTGTTTGTGGGATCTTCCCTCTTCATCACACTCTCCTCCTTAAAACCAAACCCTTCGACCTACTGTGTGTATATTCGACACTCCTCCATCTTACTCCATCCTTCTAAATTTTTCACCCTCATGCATTTATCTTGCTTCCCTTTTACATGCGTCAATCTATTCACCTCCCTGTGTTGCCAATTCCAAATTCTCACTCATTGCTGGGTAAAGAGGTTTATCCCAAATTTACTGCCAGATTCACTTGGGACTCTGTTTAATTTACAAGCGCCTGGTTTTGGTTTAACAGTAAACCAGAAAGACTTTCTCAACATCTATGTCTAAACGCCTTCTTTAAACATCTATTAAGTCATCCTTCATTCCTCCCCTTTCCAGGAAAAAAAGCGACCTCCTATTTATTCAGTTTTTCCCAACAGTTCCAAGCTCAGTTCTGGGATCATCCCAGTGAGCCCACCACCATCCTATTAGTGTCTGTCTCTACATGTGTGCTGGCTGACTGGCACACAAACTGAAAATGTAGAATCATAGAGTCATACAGCACAGAAACAGACCCTTCGGTCCATCCAGTCTATGCCGACCATAATCCCAAACTAAACTAGTCCCACCTGCCTGCTCCTGGCCCATATCCCTCCAAACCTTTCCTACTCATGTACTTATCCAAATGTCTTTTAAATGCTGTAACTGTACCCACATCCCCCACTTCCTCTGGCAGTTCATTCCACACACGACCCACTCTCTGATTTAAAAAGTTGTCCCTCGTGTCCTTTTTAAATCTTTCTCCTCTCACCTTAAAAATACACCCCCTAACTTTGAATTCCCCCACCCTAGGGAAAAGACCCTCGTCATTCACCTTAACTATGCCCCTCATGATTTTATAAACCTCTGTAAGGTTACTCCTCAAACTCCTACACTCCAGTGAAAAAAGTCCCAGTCCTTCCAGTTTATTTTTTTATACATCTCAAACCTTCCATTCACGGTAACATCCTGGTAAATCTTTTCTGAACCCTCTCCAATTAAATAATATCCTTCCTATAGCAGGGCGACCAGAACTGGACACAGTGCTCCAGGAGAGGCCTCACCAATGTCCTGTACAACCTCAACATAACGTCCCAACTTCTATACTCAAAGGGTCTGAGCAATGAAGGCAAGTGTGCCAAACGTCTTCTTAACCGCCCTGTCTACCTGTACGCAACTTTCAATGAAATATGTAGCTGAACCCCAACGGGAGTCTGTGTATTGCAAAAGGTGTGCACAGGTTTGCGATCGTTGTCCCTGTGATTGACAAAGATAAAGTCTTGGCTGAAATTATTCAGCAGACGTGAATGTTAGGTGAAGCCAATCACTTTCAACTGCCTGGGCTTTGAGATTTGGAAACCACTCGGAAACCCTCCCCCTCTAAAATGCTCCTTAAAATTAAACTCCGAGAAAAAGCATCCGGTCACCTGCCAGAAACACCTCCCCAGCAGCTCAAGGTCAAATTTCGGTCAGTAAAGCCGTCAAGTGCCTTGGGATGTTTTGCTATTATCCAAGGGGCTACATAAATGCAATTTGTTGTTGCAGAGGGAGCAAGGCGGTGATGGATAATTACCTGCCACCCGCAGAGAAATCGGAGATGGCGTAGTAATAGGAGCGGAGCACCCGGTGATCCCTGAAGATATCATCACCAAATGTGTTCAGTCGGTTCAGGGAAATGAGCAGATCACTGGCTGTCACCCAGTCCTAGAGAGAACAAACACAGGTCAGAGCGAGGGAGGGAGAGAGGGAGGGAGGGAGAGAAAGAGTGAGGGTCAGGGAGAAAGAGGGAGGGAGAAAGTGAGGGAGAGTGAGGAAGGGAGGGAGAGAGGGAGTGAGGGTCAGGGAGAAAGGGGGAGGGAGGGAGCGAGGGAGAGAGAGAGGGAGAGTGAGGGAGGGAG
>NW_025975919.1:4542-7693 GCF_021869965.1 Rhincodon typus
GACAGTGTAGAGGGAGCTTTACTCTGTATCTAAGAGGTCTATACTTGTATTGAATGGTGTCATACCTGACTGAGTGGTACATAAACGCTAACACTGGGGTTTAAAATGATGATCACACCATTCTCCATTATAACTTTATAAGAACCAATGAAAACAAAGGATTTGCATTTATATAGCACCTTTCACAGACTCAAGACATCACAAAGCAATTTACAGTTAATGCAGTTCTTTATAAACGTTGTCACTGTTGCAAAGCAGGAAACTGCAGCATCCAATTTGCTCACAGGAAGCTCCCACCGACAGGAATGTGATACATGACTGAGTGATTTTGACTGAGTATGATCGGTTTTAGATGGGGCACTAAAATAGACCTTCCTTGTCCATCTTCAAAATTGTGGCCATGGGGCCTTTTACCCTCAATGGGCAGATGGGCCCCCCCCCCGCTAAGGGACGGAGCTCTCTTGCAGCATTCCCTCAGTGCCCTTGCCCCGGGCAGTGCGAGGTGTGGCATGGGGGCCGGAACTGTGAGAGATCTACCTGTGTGAACCACAACTGACACCGGAAACTGCTGGAGAAACTCAGCAGGTCTGGCAGCATCTGTGGAAAGAGAAAGCAGACTGAGCACATTCTCCCCGTGTCTGCGTGGGTTTCCTTCGGGTGCTCCGGTTTCCTCCCACTGTCCAAAGATGAGCAGGTTAGGGTGGATTGGCCATGCTAAATTACCCGTAGTGTTCAGGGATGAGTAGATTAGGGGGATGGGTCTGGGAGGGATGCTCTGAGGGTTGGTGTGGACTTACAGAGTTCCTGCATTAATTTGTCTTTGTTTGTTTTAGATTTCCAACATTCACTGGGGAGGTGATGGCCTAGTGGTATTATTGCTGTGCTGTTGATCTAGAGACCCAGGTAATGTCCTGGGTTCAAATCCCATCACAGCTGATGGTAGAATTTGAATTCAATAAAAAATATCTGGAGTTAAGAGTCTAATGATGACCATGAATCTATTGCCAATTGGTGGGGGGAAATAAACCCATCTGGGTGACTGATATCCTTTACAGAAGGAAACTGCCATTGTTGCCTGATGTGGGTTACATGTGACTCCAGACCCACAGCAATGTGGTTGACTCTTAACTGCCCTCTAGGCAATTAGGGATGGGCAATAAATGCTGCCTGGCCAGCGACACCCTCATCCTGTGAGTGAATAAAGAGGAAGAAAAAACCTGCCATTATTTTCCCAGCACGATCATGACACTGACTCAGTCTCTCGCTCCACAGATGCTGCTACGCTTTCTGTTTTTGTTTCCGGTTTCCAGCGTTTTTGGGGTGATGATGTACTGAGGTGTGATGCAGGTTCCTCGCGTCCAAGGGCGGGGGTTTGGGTGGGGAAGCGGGGTTAGTTACCTGCAGTGCAGGGCTGGAGTCGAAGCTGTACGCACTCGGTCTCCCCTCCAAGGTGGAAAAAGCCACGTTCCCTCCCGTCAGTGGGGAGATGTCGCTGAACTCATCAGTGCAGAACGGTACCCGCTCTTCATCCCCTGCCCGCAGGAAGGTCCCGGTCGAATAGCCATACGTCTGCTGACACGAAGCGCTGTAATACTGGTAGGGAGTCCAGGGGGCGTCGTCATGGGTCCTCTTATAGATAGCGAAACTCTCGGGCCTGCTGGTGTGAAACTTCAGTCGGATGTAGGTAATCTCAAACGACTTGCCTAAAGAGAGACAGGAAGGAATTGATAGAGAGAGAACTCACTCCAAGCTGTTTGCCATCTGCCTGGAGTTTTGAGCAGTCTGCGCCCAGTTATTAAGGGTCAAAGTCATGGTTCGACCAAGCAATGAGCTGCTTGCTCTTACTGGATCAGGTCGACGCCAATGTGGAACATCTGAAATTCAAATTTTCACGTTCAAATCCCTCCACGGACCCCTATTCCCTCCCTCCCTCTCTCTCTGACATCACCCCCTCCTCCAGCCCCAATCTGAAATCCCTCTGTCTCCAATTCTGGCCTTCAGTACAGACTCGGCTGTCCCACTGGCACCAGGTCATGGGCCGCTGCCCTGCGCGAGGTGGCAAACTGTCAGGGAGTGTGGTGTAGGACGCCTTAGCAAGGTGGGGAGAGGGTGGGGGTGTTGGGTGGTCCCGCTGAACGTTAAGAGCAGTCTGGGGAGGACGGGAAGGAATAGGGGCCACACAAACATAGCAAGGAGTGCAGAAAGGTTTTTGGAGCCATTCGGGACAGATTGTACCGTGGATGGGACAGGAGGCCACTCACCCCAAACCTGGGACAGTTGGTCATCCTGCCCCTGAACATTTCTCACGTCTGTTTATGTTTGCCTCAGAGCATTGTATAGCTGACACGCCTTCCTAACATGTGCAACAAATTTATTTCCTAGAGTTTTGAATCTCTCTTCGATCACAAGATGTCTACATTCCTAAGAAAGGTCAGCTCTGAGCCAGCTTCTCTGTCGTCATGCAATTCTCTGAGTCATCACCCAGACCGAACCCAACCAAGCACAGTGAACATAGATCAGTGAGCAGACTCTCATAATCAATCATAGAATGATTCCATACAACATCCACCTCCATCTCCTCCTTTTATAAAACTGAAATATTTTCTAATCAGCCTGTTCAAAGATATTATTTATGCACCACTGGAAGTTTTTCCTTAATTCATTCACAGAATGAGGCCATTCCTGGCTAGGCCAGCATTTATTGCCCATTCCTAATTGCCTAGAGGGCAGTTAAGAGTCAACCACATTGCTGTGGGTCTGGAGTCACATGTAGCCCACACCAGGCAACAATGGCAGTTTCCTTCCCTAAAGGATATCAGCCACCCAGGTGGGTTTTTCCCCCAACAACAGATTCATGCTCCTTTTTAGACTACAAATTCCAGATTTTTTTTTAAACCGGATTCAAATTCCACCATCTGCTGTGGTGGGATTCGAACCTGAATCCCCAGGACATTACCTGGGCTTTTGGATTAATAGGCTAGCAACGATGCCACTAGGCCATCGCCTTCCCTTGAATGGAGGTGTCCTAGCTCAGAGGTAGAGACACATCCACTCTGCCAGAAGAGCTCCATTCTTAAACCTTACACCTTTGACCATGGTTTGGGTGAGCTGTCTAATATCTCCTTAAAGAATTGAACCCAAGGGGTCCCAA
>NW_025975920.1:0-7693 GCF_021869965.1 Rhincodon typus
GTGAAAACAGCATCAAAAATTATGCCATTTGGTGAAGTTGAGGTTTTGATCTTCTGAAGAGCTTATCTCTACGAAATAAGCATCTGATTCAAACCAACATCAAAAACGAGCTGTTTTGGTGAAGTTGATATATTGCTCTTCTGAAGTGCTTATCTGAAAGAAATAAGCATGTTAGTCAAACCAGCATCAAAACTTGAGTCATTTGGTGAAGTTGAGATTTTAGTCTTCTGAAGTGCTTAACTTCCTGAAATAAGCATATTCAACCATCCAGCATCAACTCTGAGGTCATTTGGTGAAGTTGAGATTTTTGATTTCTGAAGTGCTTATCTCAATGGAATAAGAATGTTAGTGAAAACAGCATCAAAAATTGTGCCATTTGGTGAAGTTGAGCTTTTGATCTTCTGGAGTGCATCTCTCTCTGAAATAAGCATTTTCAAAAAGCCACCATCAAAAGTTACGTCATTTGTGGAAGTTGAGATTTTTGATTTGTGAAGTACTTATCTGACTGAAATAAGTATGTTAGTCAAACCACCACCAAAACTTTAGTTATTTGGTGAAGTTCAGATTTTAGTCCTCTGAAGTTCTTAAATCCCTGAAATAAGCATTTTAAGCAAGCCAGCATGAAAAGTTAGGTCGTTTGGTTAACTTCAGGTGTTTCATTTCTGAAGTGCTTTTCTCACTGAAATAAGCATGTTAGTCAAACCACCATCAAAACTTTCGTTATTTGTTGAAGTTCCAATTTTAGTCCTCTGAAGTTCTTAAATCACTGAAATAAGCATTTTGAACAAGCCAGCATCAAAAGTTATGTCATTTGGTGAGTTTGAGATTTTTGATTTCTGAAGTGCTTGTCTCACTGAAATAAGCATCTTAGTGAAAACTGCATATAAAATTGTACCATTTTGATCTTCTGAAGTGCTTATCTCCCTGAAATAAGCATTTTAAGCGAGCCAGCATGAAACGTTAGGTGGCTTGGTTAAGTTCAGGTGTTTGATTTCTGAAGTGATTTTCACACTGAAATAAGCATGTTAGTCAAACCACCGTCAAGACTTGAGTCATTTGGGGAAGTTAAGATTTTAGTCCTCTGAAATTCTTATCTCCCTGAAGTAAGGATTTTCAACAGGCCAGAATCTAAAGTTATGTCATTTGGTGAAGTTGAGATTTTGATCGCCTGAATTGCTTATCTCTCTTTAATAAGCATTTGAAGCAAACAAGCCTCAAAAGTTAGAGCATTTGGTGAAGTTAAGTTTTTTGATTTCTGAAGTGCTTTTCTCACTGAAATAAGCATGTTAGTCAAACCACCACCAAAACTTGAGTCATTTGGTGAAGTTCAGATTTTAGTCCTCTGATGTTCTTAAATCCCTGAAATAAGCATTTTAAACAAGCCAGCATCAAAAGATATGTCACTTCGTGAAGTTCAGATTTTTGATTTCTGAATTGTTCATCTCAATGAAATAAGCATGCTCGTGAAAACAGCATCAAAAATTATGCCATTTGGTGAATTTGAGATTTTGATCTTCTAAAGTGCTTATCTCTACGAAATAAGCATCTGATTCCAACCAACATCAAAAACGAGCTGTTTTGGTGAAGTTGATGTATTGCTCTTCTGAAGTGCTTATCTGAAAGAAATAAGCATGTTAGTCAAACCAGCATCAAAACTTGAGTCATTTGGTGAAGTTGAGATTTAAGTCTTCTGAAGTGCTTAACTTCCTGAAATAAGCATATTCAACCATCCAGCATCAATTCTGAGGTCATTTGGTGAAGTTGAGATTTTTGATTTCTGAAGTGCTTATCTCAATGGAATACGAATGTTAGTGATAACAGCATCAAAAATTGTGCCATTTGGTGAAGTTGAGATTTATTGACGTCTGAAGTGCTTCTCTCCCTGAAATCAGCATTTTCAACAAGCCAGCATCAAAAGTTAGGTCGTTTGGTAAAGTTGAGATTTTTGATTTCTGAAGTTCTTATCTCAGTGAAATAAGCATTTTCCTGAGAACAGCATCAAAAATTAAGTCATTTGGTGAAGTTGACATTTATTGACCTCTGAAGTCCTTCTCTCTCTGAAATAAGCATTTTCAACAAGCCAAAATCAAAAGTTATGTCATTTGGTGAAGTTGAGATTTTTGATTTCTGAAGTGCTTATCTCACTGAAATAAGCATCTTAGTGAAAATTGCATCGAAAATTGTGCCATTGTCATCTTCTGAAGTGCTTAACTGCCTGAAATAAGCATTTTAAGCAAGCCAGCATGAAAAGTTAGGTCATTTGGTTCAGTTCAGGTGCTTGACTTCTGAAGTGCTAATCTCACTGAAATAAGCATCTTAGTGAAAACTGACTCCAAAATTGTGCAATGTGGTGAAGTTGATATATTGTTCTTCTGAAGTGCTTATCTCTGTGAAAAAAAGCATTTTAAGCAAGCAAGCATCAAAAGTTAGATCATTTGGTGAAGTTAAGGCTTTTCATTTCTGAAGTGCTTATCTCACTGAAATAAGCATGTTCGTCAAACAACCATTCAAACGTCAGTCAAAAAGTAAAGTTCAGACTTTAGTCTTCTGAAGAGCTTAACTCTCTGAAATATCATTTTCAACAAGACACCATCAAAAGTTAGGTCATTTGGTGAAGTTCAGATTTTTGATTTCTGAAGTGCTTATCTCACTGAAATAAGCATCTTAGTGAAAACTGCATCAAAAATTTTGCCATTTGGTGAAGGTGAGACTTTGATCTTCTGAAGTGCTTCTCTCCCTGAAATAAGCATTTTCAACAAGCCAGCATCAAAAGTTAGGTCATTTTGTGAAGTTGAGATTTTTGATTTCTGAAGTTCTTATCTCACTGAAATGAGCATTTTAGTGAAAACTGCATTAAATATTAAGTCATTTGGTGAAGGTGAGATTTTTGATTTCTGAAGTGCTTATCTGTCTGAAATAAGCATTTTAGTGAAAACAGCATTAAATATTAAGTCATTTGGTGAAGTTGAGATGATTGATATTCTGAAGTGATTCTGTCTCTGAAATAACCGTTTTCAACAAGCCACCATCAAAACTTAGGTCATTTGGTGAAATTGAGATTTTTGAGTTCTGAAGTGCTTATCTCACTGAAATAAGCATCTTAGTGAAAACTGCATCAAAGTTTGTGCCATTGTGATCTTCTGAAGTGCTTAACTACGAGAAAAAAGCATTTCAAGCAAGCCAGCATGAAAAGGTAGGTCGTTTGGTTAAGTTCAGGTGCTTGATTTCTACAGTGCTTATCTCACTTAAATAAGCATTTTAGTGAAAACAGCATCAAATATTAAGTCATTTGGTAAAGTTGAGATTGTTGATCTTCTGAAGTGATTCGCTCTCTGAAATAAGCAGTTTCAACAAGCCTCAAAAGTTAGGTCATTTGGTCAATTTGAGATTTATGATTTCTGAAGTGCTTATCTCACTGAAATAAGCATCTTAGTGAAAACAGCATCAAAAATTGTGCCATTTGGATCTTCTGAAGTGCTTAACTCCCTGAAATAAGCATTTTAAGCAAGCCAGCATGAAAAGTTATTTCGTTTGGTTTAGTTCAGGTGTTTGATTTCTGAAGTGCTTTTCTCGCTGAAATAAGCATGTTAAACAAACCACCATCAAAATTTTTGTTGTTTGGTGAAGTTCAGATTTCAATCCTCTGAAGTTCTTAAATCCCTGAAATAAGCATTTTCACAAGCCAGCCTCAAAAGTTAGGTCATTTGGTGAAGATGAGATTTTTGATTTCTGAAGTGCTCATCTCAATGAAATAAAAATGTTAGTGAAAACAGCATCAAAAATTGTGCCATTTGGTGAAGTTGAGACTTTGATCTTCTGAAGTGCTTCTCTCCCTGAAATAAGCATTTTCAACAAGCCAGAATCAAAAGTTAGGTCATTTTGTGAAGTTGAGATTTTTGATTTCTGAAGTTCTTATCTCACTGAAATAAGCATTTTCATGAAAACAGCATCAATAATTAAGTCATTTGGTGAAGTTGAGATTATTGACTTCTGAAGTCCTTCTCTGTATGAATTGAGCATTTTCAACAAGCCACCATCAAAAGTTAGGTCATTTGGTGAGGTTGAGACTTTTGATTTCTGAAGTGCTTTCCTCACTGAAATAAGCATCTTAGTGAAAACTGCATCAAACATTGTGCCATTTTGATCTTCTGAAGTGCTTAACTACCAGAAACAAGCATTTCAAGCAAGCCAGCATGAAAAGTTAGGTCGTTTCGTTAAGTTCAGGTGTTTGATTTCTGAAGTGCTTTTCTCGCTGAAATAAACATGTTAGTCAAAACACCGTCAAAACTTGAGTCATTTGAAGTTCAGATTTTAGTCCTCTGAAGTGCTTAACTCCCTGAAGTAAGCATTTTCAACAAGCCAGCATCTAAAGTTATGTCATTTGGTGAAGGTGAGATTTTTGATTTCTGAAGTGCTTATCTCACTGAAATAAGCATGTTCGTCAAACAACCATCAAAACTTCAGTCAAATAGTAAAGTTCAGATTTTAGTCTCACTGAAATATCATTTTCAACAAGCTGGCATCAAAAGTTAGGTCATTTGGTGAAGTTGAGATTTTTGATTTGTGAAGTGCTTATCTCACTGAAATAAGCATTTTAGTGAAAACAGCATCAAATATTAAGTCATTTGGTGAAGTTGAGATTAGTGATCTTCTGAAGTGATTCTCTCTCTGAAATATACATTTTCAACAAGCCACCATCAAAAGTTAGGTCATTTGGTGAAGTTGAGATTTTTGATTTCTGACGTGCTTATCTCACTGAAATAAGCATTTTAAGCAAGCCAGCATGAAAAGTTGTTTCGTTTGCTTAAGTTCAGTTGTTTGATTTCTGAAGTGCTTTTCTCACTGAAATAAGCATGTTAGTGTAAACTGCATCAAAAATTGTGACATTTTGATCTTCTGAAGATCTTAACTCCCTGAAATAAGCATTTCAAGCAAGCGAGCATGCAAAGTTAAGTCGTTTGGTTAAGTTCAGGTGTTGGATTTCTGAAGTGCTTTTCTCACTGAAATAAGCATGTTAGTCAAACCACCATCAAAACTTGAGTCATTTGGTGAAGTTCAGATTTCAGTCCTCTGACGTTCTTAACTCCCTCAAGTAAGCATTTTCAACAAGCCAGCATCTAAAGTTATGTCATTTG
The DNA here is from genome assembly GCF_021869965.1 of Rhincodon typus. NCBI lineage: Eukaryota > Metazoa > Chordata > Chondrichthyes > Orectolobiformes > Rhincodontidae > Rhincodon > Rhincodon typus. Next base: position 5,136 of record NW_025975920.1, read on the forward strand.
GTGAAGTTGAGATTTTTGATTTCTGAAGTGCTTATCTCAATGAAATGAGCATGCCAGTGAAAACAGCATCAAAAATTATGCCATTTGGTGAAGTTGAGGTTTTGATCTTCTGAAGTGCTTATCTCTACGAAATAAGCATCTGATTCAAACCAACATCAAAAACGAGCTGTTTTGGTGAAGTTGATATATTGCTCTTCTGAAGTGCTTATCTGAAAGAAATAAGCATGTTAGTCAAACCAGCATCAAAACTTGAGTCATTTGGTGAAGTTGAGATTTTAGTCTTCTGAAGTGCTTAACTTCCTGAAATAAGCATATTCAACCAGCCAGCATCAAAAGTTAGGTCATTTGCTAAAGTTGAGATTTTTGATTTCTGAAGTGCTTATCTCAATGGAATAAGAATGTTAGTGAAAACAGCATCAAAAATTGTGCCATTTGGTGAAGTTGAGACTTTGATCTTCTGAAGTGCTTCTCTCCCTGAAATAAGCATTTTCAACAAGCCAGCATCAAAAGTTAGGTCGTTTGGTAAAGTTTAGATTTTTGATTTCCGAAGTGCTTATCTCACTGAAATAAGCATTTTAGTGAAAACAGCATCAAATATTAAGTCATTTGGTGAAGTTGAGATTAGTGATCTTCTGAAGTGATTCTCTCTCTGAAATATACATTTTCAACAAGCCACCATCAAAAGTTATGTCATTTGGTGAAGTTGAGATTTTAGATTTCTGACGTGCTTATCTCACTGAAATAAGCATTTTAAGCAAGCCAGCATGAAAAGTTGTTTCGTTTGGTGAAGTTGAGATTTTTGATTTCTGAAGTGCTTTCCTCACTGAAATAAGCATCTTAGTGAAAACTGCATCGAAAATTGTGCCATTTTGATCTTCTGAAGTGCTAAAGTCCCTGAAATAAGCATTTTGATCAAGCCAGCATGAAAAGTTATGTCATTTGGTTAAGTTCCATTGTTTGATTTCTGAAGTGCTTTTCTCACTGAAATAAACGTTAGTCAAACCACCGTCAAAACTTGAGTCATTTCAAGTTCAGATTTTAGTCCTCTGAAATTCTAAACTCCCTGAAGTAAGCATTTTCAACAAGCCAGCATCTAAAGTTATGTCATTTGGTGAAGGTGAGATTTCTGATTTCTGAAGTGCTTATCTCTCTGAAATAAGCATTTTAGTGAAAACAGCATCAAATATTAAGTCATTTGGTGAAGTTGAGATTATTGATATTCTGAAGTGATTCTGTCTCTGAAATAAGCCTTTTGAACAAGCCACCATCATAAGTTATGTCATTTGGTGAAATTGAGATTTTTGATTTCTGAAGTGCTTATCTCACTGAAATAAGCATCTTAGTGAAAAGTGCATCAAAATTTGTGCCATTGTGATCTTCTGAAGTGCTTAACTACCAGAAATAAGCATTTCAAGCAAGGCAGCATGAAAAGTTAGGTCGTTTGGTTAAGTTCAGGTGTTTGATTTCTGAAGTGATTTTCTCACTGAAATAAACATGTTAGTCAAACCACCGTCAAACCTTGAATCATTTGAAGTTCAGATTTTAGTCCTCTGAAGTGCTTAACTCCCAGAACTAAGCATTTTCAACAAGCCAGCATCTAAAGTTATGTCATTTGGTGAAGGTGAGATTTTTGATTTCTGAAGTGCTTATCTCACTGAAATAAGCATTTTAGTGAAAACAGCATCAAATATTAAGTCATTTGGTAAAGTTGAGATTATTGATCTTCTGAAGTGATTCTCTCTCTGAAATAAGCAGTTTTCAAGAAGCCACCATCAAAAGTTAGGTCTTTAGGTGAAATTGAGATTTTAGATTTCTGAATGCTTATCTCCCTGAAATAAGCATCTTAGTGAAAACTGCATCAAAATTTGTGCCATTTTGATCTTCTGAAGTGCTTAACTACCAGAAATAAGCATTTCAAGCAAGCCAGCATGAAAAGGTAGGTCGTTTGGTTAAGTTCAGGTGCTTGATTTCTGAAGTGCTTATCTCACTGAAATAAGCATTTTAGTGAAAACAGCATCAAATATTAAGTCATTTGGTAAAGTTGAGATTATTGATCTTCTGAAGTGATTCTCTCTCTGAAATAAGCAGTTTCAACAAGCCACCATCAAAATTTAGGTCTTTTGGTCAATTTGAGATTTATGATTTCTGAAGTGCTTATCTCACTGAAATAAGCATCTTAGTGAAAACTGCATCAAAAATTGTGCCATTTTGATCTTCTGAAGTGCTTAACTCCCTGAAATAAGCATTTTAAGCAAGCCAGCATGAAAAGTTATTTCGTTTTGTTAAGTTCAGGTGTTTGATTTCTGAAGTGCTTATCTCGCTGAAATAAGCATGTTAGTCAAACCACCATCAAAACTTTAGTCATTTGGTGAAGTTCAGATTTTAGTCATCTGATGTTCTTAAATCCATGAAATAAGCATTTTAAACAAGCCAGCATCAAAAGATATGCCACTTCGTGAAGTTCAGATTTTTGATTTCTGAAGTGTTCATCTCAATGAAATAAGCATGCTCGTGAAAACAGCATCAAAAATTATGCCATTTGGTGAAGTTGAGGTTTT
>NW_025975921.1:0-7691 GCF_021869965.1 Rhincodon typus
TCCTCTGATGGTGCTTGGCCTGCTGTGTTCATCCAGCTCTACACCTCATTATCCTAGAAATGTCATTACTGTTGACGATAAAGAAGCCAACTGAACAGCTACAGTCTCATTTTCAACTATATCAACTGAAGGACTCTAAAAACTTTTTAAACTGCAAATTCTACATCTTCCAATTGTATTAGAGATTCTCCTCTTATTAAGCGTTATACATTAAACATTTATATGTTAGTCTGATGTCATGTTTTATCATTTTTCACAGAGTAAGAAAATAATGAAATGCTTCTTTGTTTCACTTAAGAAAACATATTCTCTCCCTGATTTTGGCTGATACTGCTTTTCTTTCTGAAGTGCAATATGTAGCTGCTTGCAAAAAATAATTCAACTTATCTTGTGATCAACAGAGGGGGTTAAAAAAATGAGAGCTGATTCACCCCTCCTCATCTAATTCTAATCAGATTCAGATTTACTCTATCCTTTGATTCTCCCATGCTCATATTTGATTGTAATCACCATTGAGAGTCATGCCTTCATTTACCAAGGTCACTTGTTGGTATTCCATTCTTAAACATTTGATTCTCTACTTTTCTCTCCCCTCTCAAGATGACCTTTAAAACCTATTTCATTAACCCAAAGGTATTGATCTTCAGTCTCAATATCTCCTTGTGTACTTCAATGCCAAATTATGTCCGATACGCTGTTATGAAGCACTTCGGGTGATTTTTACCATTACAGAGGCAAAGTAAGTGCAATCTCTTGTTGCTGTTAATTTTATGCTTGTGCACATTTTGTGAAGGAGTTCTTTTGGCTAGCAGATGTTTGAGTAGAAAATTCAATGTAATGCAGATAGGATGGAGACCTGTTGAAAGAGAATCACATCTGACTTCATTCATCTTACGATGACTGCATCGACAAAACCAATTACAGAATTGTCATTCGAGGTATCAGTTATAATCTTTAGTTCTGTTACTTGTGCTGCCTGATGTATTGGTTCTGCTGTTCCTATGGTGATGTCAATATCCATTAGTGCCACTTTAGGTACAATCTTCCTTACAACAAAATAGCACAACAGCACATTTACTTCAGTTTTCCAGCTATAAATAGGCTCAGAAATAAAATTGACGCTTTGACATTTTTTTCACCACCAGTGTCAAGATCTCGTGTTGGGTACCTTACTCTTTGTGTGTTATGATTTATTTCTACCTGTCAAGTAGGCGTTAAAGAGAAGTTAACAGTGAGATCATCCAAAACTGAAACTCACAGGATATATGACAATCAATTAAAACTTTCTTTACAGGGATAGCTGTATGCTTAAACATTTTAATCTTTTTCTTTTCAATTTTTACTGCTTAAAGCAGAGGAGGACTAAATATTTTGTACTACTGTTCCATTTCTACGACAAGAAGTTAGTGACTTTGTACTCTGCCAATGTCATGCTTATAATGACTTCTTGTTGGCTTATTCTCCCTATATTTTAACGATGATCGTGATGTGGGAGGAGAAAACCTGTTTAGAAGAAAGATCAGTATCTTGAAATAGAAGTAACTACATAAAATCAGGAACAAAACCAAAATTTGCTGGAAAAGCTCAGCAGGTCTGGCAGCATCTGTGAAGAAAAATCAGAATTAACGTTTTGGGTCCAGTGACCCTCCCTCAGAAGAGTCTCAGTTTTGAGGAAGGGTCACCAGACTTGAAAAGTTAACTCTGATTTCTTTTTTCTTCAAATATGTTGCCAGATCTGCTGAGCTTTACCAGCAACTTCTATTTTTGTTCCTGATTTACAGCATCTGCAGTTCTTTCGGTTTTTACATAAAACTCATCCTCATCCTACAAGTCGGTGAGACAACATTTTGGAACATTCCATTATGTTAATATGACAAAGCCACTTTTTGGTCTAAGTAGACTTGTTTGCTGTTGTGATTGCTGCATCTTTGCTGTGCTTTACAGCCAATGATGCACACGGCAACAGTTTCTTTCCTGTGTAACCACTAAATTACATGCTGCACCTTTACTCTGTTTGCATGAGTAAATGACTGACTCTGCTAACTGTGAGTTGCTAAGCCAGCAGATCCATATTCAGACATATTGCAAAACATGTGAGATAATCTGCATTTTACAGACAAACGTAAATTATAGGTGTGGTATTCATTTTGCTTTAGCTGCTGCTTTTAAGTTTGCAACATTCTTCTCCTTGAATCAGCAAATTAAATGCAACTAATACAAAAAAAAATAATGCAAACACTCAGTAATCCAGACAGCATTATCATCATCGTCACCCTGAAACACTGGACTGGATTGTACGGCCATCCAAGTATCTAAAGGCAGGTAAAGTAAAATACAGTATGTGACCTTCCTATTGCCTTTACGCTTATCCAAACCCATTTACAGTGAGTGGAGGAGATGTCAATTAATTCACTCAGCCTTGGGTACCTCACTCTGTCTCTGAAATTCTCACACATAGCAAGGGTGGACCTGTACAGTTAAGTAGCCCGACTGGGTGAACTGGCACTGGGCAGTGTGTATGTGGGGATGTGGAATATGAATGCTCATCAGATGCACATCCCAAAGTCATGGCCCTCTTCAACCTTTCAGAGGGGTCTATCGAGACAGGGCAACACCAAGGATGTTTTTTTTTTGGGCTCCTAAAACCTGCACCAGCACAGGACAAGAACACAAGAAAGGACATTCAAAGTTTCCTGTGACACTCACAATGGTGACCCTGATGTCAGAACAAGGGCCAGTGTGTTTTGCACCCAAGATCTTCCTGACTTTGATCAGGAAAAAAAGATCAGGCAAAAATGGCAAGATGTCGTGGAGGTAGAGGGAAATTGATTGTGCGGGGGGGAAAAAGCCACAATTTTGGTTTCCCAACCTGATTTCTGCCTGGATTGGGAAGTGAAAATCTGACCCCAACAATTGTGGGAATTACGCAATGGTTCAGTTGGTTTGCACTGTCACTTCTGAATTGGAAGTTTGTAGATTCAAACCCAAATCCTGGAGGCATGGGGTGTATGAGATGCAATGGAAGGGGCATGGCATTGGGTAGGTGAGGGGAGACATGGGTTTAGCCAAACCTCTGAGCATAAGAATGATTTTGGTAGCTGGGCCTAGTGTCCCTGAGGTTGAAGGTAGGCTACCTGGCCATCCCACCTCCAAAGCCATGCTTCTAGCATACTTCTGTCACACCAGCTCACAGCTTGCAAATCATCCATGGTAGCTGCCCCTTAGATGGAAAAAAAAGAAAAACCTGAGCAAAATCAGACATGAATTAGATATATGTGTCTGACGTGGCAAAAAGGGTCTGGTATTCACAAAGGGAGTACCCAGTGAGTAATGCCAAACCTTCTGAAGCCTCTGTTCCAAAGGTCAGGTAAAGGTGCGCCAAGATCAGAGTCAAAGTATGACAGGGACTTAGCGGAACTTCTGAGGATTTATTTTAGTTATTGCTTTTTTATCATATTGCAACAACAACAACAACATGAATTTATATTAGATAACAAGGTGTAGAGCTGGATGAACACAGCAGGCCAAGCAGCATCAGAGGAGCAGTCTCACCTCCCTTCCCCATCCTGCAGTTAGATTCTTGAACTGCTTGTACTTTCATCGCAGCAGTTGTCACTACAGCGTTTGCCACAGATGGGACTAAAGAACTGCTGGTTAATTATTCAGGGATAGTAAGAACTGCTGATGCTGGAGTCAGAGATAACACAGCGTGGAGCTGGAGGAGCGCAGCAGGCCAGGCAGCATTAGAGGAGCAGGAAAGTTGACGTTTCGGGTCGGGTGTTATATCTGCTGGTTAATCATTTTGTCTGGCAGAAATCTGAGGTGGCATTTCCTCTTGACAGAGGAACAGAGTTCCCAACTCTAGCCAATGAATGCTCCTTAAATGGCTATTGGGCAGCCAACATCAGCAAGGATTCATTCCCCACTGACACTTCAGGTAGCAGGGCAGGCAACCCCACTATCAGAATGACCTGGTCATGAAGAAACGCTTCTCCATTATAAGATCTTCAAGCAGTGAAGAACAGATTATTGCAAGAGCTCTGTCACTACAATGTTGTATTAATGTTGGAACTGCTTCTGATCTTAACTCATTTGTGGGATGTGGACGTCACTGGCTGGCTACCTTTCATTGCACATCCCTAGTTGCTGTTGAGAAGGTGGTGGTGAGCTGCCTTCTTGAGCTGCTACAGGCCCTGACAACATTCCAGCAATAGTACTGAAGACTTGAGCTTTAGAACTTGCTGCTCCCCTCGCCAAGCTGCTCCAGTATAATTAAAACACTGGCATCTACCTGACAATGTGGAAAATTGCCCAAGTATGTCCTGTACATAAAAAGCAGGACAAATCCAACCCGGCCAATTACCGCCCCATCAGTCTACTCTCGATCATCAGTAAAGTGATGGAAGGTGTCATCAACAGTGCTATCAAGCAGCACCTGCTCAACAATAACTTACTCAGTGACGCCCAGTTTGGGTTCCGCCAGGGCTATTCAGCATCCGACCTCATCACAGCCTTGGTTCAAACATGGACAAAAGAGCTGAATTCCAGAGGTGAGGTGAGAGTGACAGCCCTTGACATCAAGGCTGCATTTGACTGAGTGTGGCATCACGAAGCTCGAGCAAAACTAGAATAAATGGGTATCAGGGGAAAAGCTCTCCGGTGGCTAGAGTCATACCTGACACATAGGAAGGTGGTCGTGGTAGTTGGAGGACAGTCATCTCAGCTCCAGGACTCTGCAGCAGTTCCTCAGGATAGTGTTCTTGGCCTAACCATCTTCAGCTGCTTCATCAATGATCTTCCCCCCATCATAAGGTCAGAAGTGGGGATGTTCGCCAATGATTGCACAATGCTCAGCTCCATTCATGACTCCTCCAATAATAAAGCAGTCCATGTCCAAATGCAACAAGATTTGGACAATACCCAGGCTTGGGCTGACAAGTGGCAAGTAACATTTGTGCCACACAAATGCCAGGCTATGACCATCACCAACAAGAGACAATCTAGCCATCACCTTTGACATTCAATGGTGTTACCATCACTGAATCCTCCACTATCAACACCCTGGGAGTTATCATTGATCAGAAACTCAACTGGACTCACCACATAAACATAGTGACTATTAGAGAGGACAGAGACTAGGAATGCTGTGGTGAGTAACTCACCTACTGACTGTAAGCCATCTACAAGGCACAAGTCAGGAGTGTGATGGAATACTCTCCACTTGCCTGGATGAGTGCAGCCCCCACAACATCAAGAAGCTTGACACCATCGAGGACAAAGCAGCCCACTTGACTGGATCTGCATCCACAAGCGTCCACTCCCTCCACCACTGATATTCAGTAGCAGCGGTGTATACTATCTCCAAAATGCACTGCATAAAATCACCAAAGATCCTCAGACAACACCTTGCAAACCCACGACCACTTCCATCTAGATGGGCAAAGGCAGCGGACATATGGGAACACCACCACCTTCAAGTTCCCCTCCAACCCACTCACCATCCTGACTTGGAAATATATTGCCATTCCTTCACTGTCTCTGGATCAAAATCCTGGAATTTCCTCCCTAATGGCAGTGTGGGTCAACCCGCAGCAGGTGGACTGCAGCGGTTCAAGAAGGCAGCTCACAACTACCTTCTCAAGGGCAACTAGGGATGGGCAATGAATGTTGGCCAGCCAGCGACGCCCAAGTCCCACAAAATGAATAAATAAAAAAAAGTCCACCTGCTGTTGGTTGATCCACAATACCATTTGCGAGGAAATTCCAGGATTTTGACTCAGCAACTGTGAAGGAACTATTATATATTTCCAAGTCAGGATGGTGAGTGGCTTGGAGAGGAGCTTGTAGTTGGTGGTTTTCCCACATATCTGCTACCCTTGTCATTCTAGATGGAAGTGGTTGTGGGTTTGGAAGGTGCTGTCTGAGGACCTTTGGTGAATTTCTACAGTCCAAGTGGGGGATATTCCATTACACTCCTGACTTGAATCTTGTGAATGGTGGTCAGGCTTTGGAGATTCAGGAGGTGAATTATTTGCATCAGTATTCCTAGCCTCTGACCTGCTCTTGTAGCCACTGTGTTTATGTGGTGAGTCCAGTTAATCTTTTGGTCAAAGATAACGCCCAGAATGTTGACAGTGGGGGATTCGGTGATGGTAACACTATTGCCACTGTAAAAGTCATCAATAGATGTCTGTTGTAGAACTTCTGATCTTACTCCAAATCTTTCATGGTTCTGCCCAGAAAGTGTAGGGTGACACAATTCACAGATCAGTGAAAACTGCTGCCAAAAGTCATATACCATCTAATCTCTTCAAATGCACATTTGAGATCAAATGCAGGGAGTAAAAAGGAAGAGCTACTTATTTCACATTCCTCTCTCTTTGGCAAAGAGTACAGCAGGAATCAGGTCAGCTGGACAATCTGTAGTGACAGACACTGAACCCTGCTGGTTCCCTGTATGGTTCTTGAAATAAAATCGAGCGCAAATGTTTTGAGTTCAATTGCTAAAATTTGACTTTTATTTTTGGAATTTCTACCAGAAAAGGTCAGTTGGTTCCAGATGTAATTTAAGTTTACATATTGTGCCAAGCATCATTAACTGGATAGAAATATTTTGCCTTTTTATATAAATTTTCAAAGCATTACAAATTCACTGTCCAGGAGAAGGTGGTGATGAGCTGCCTTCTTGTAAAATTGCAGTCCACTCTGTAGGTGCACTGTACTGCTGTTAGGAGGGGACTTCAAAGATTTGAATCCAGTGACAGAGAAGGGATGGCAATATTGTTCCTGCTCAGGATGGTGTGTGGCTTGGACAGGCTCTTGCATGTGCTTGTGCTCCCATGCATCTACTGTCTTAGCCCCTCGACATGCAGCTGTGGAAGGTGCTGTTGAGGGAGCCTTGGTGAGTCATTGTAGTGAATCAGTGGTGGCGGAAGTGAAAGTTGAAGGTGGTGAACAGGGTGTCAATCAAGTGAGTTACTCTGTCCTGGATGAGTCATTAATGGCGAAGCAGCATTTAAATATGTCAATTGTCATGTATATTATTAGCTGAATGCTAGATGGCCCTTTGTTGATAATTAGCATATTGTGAAAATTATTCTTCTCTTGGATTGTTCTGTTGTTCTTTATTGAACTCTTCCAGAAAATGTGAAAAGAATTGGTGGTTATTTTTACTACAAGTAGGTTGCTTTGCTTTTATGTGAAATAATGACAAGAAGAATAAAAGGCCATTTGCTAAGTGATGTCGGGTTCGAATGGTACTGTTAGATTGGAGGCAGGTAGAAGAAATAAAATCATCAAATCATATTATAGTGCTGAGGGAACTCAACAGAAAAGGTAGAAAATGTCCATTGTATTAATTCAATGAGGAAGCTTAAGCAGAAACCATACTTCTAGACAGAAATAATGGAGAACAGTCATATTTCCTTGTATATTTCATTACAAGAAGGAGGTAATTGTGGCTTTATCTGAATGGGGAGGCATTTCAATTGGACAGCACAGCAGTAGTAATTGTTATGTTTTTAAAAGAGTAAGAAGATAGCTGTTTGAAAATTGCTCCATGAAAAGAAAATAAATCAAGATTTTGCTACAAAGTTAATCTAGACGATCCTTGACAATAAAAAGTCCCAGTAGAATATGAAACCAGATGGAAACTTAGTCAGCAACTGTAGACAATGGCCAAAGTCCTTCAT
>NW_025975922.1:0-7691 GCF_021869965.1 Rhincodon typus
ACAGGTGAGAGGCTGGAAAAGCACAGCAAGTCAGACAGCATCCGAGAAGCAGGAAAGTCAACGCTTTGGGCCGAAACCTTTCGTCAGGATGGGGAAGGGGAGGTGAGCCCAAAGTAAATACAGGGAGGTGGGTGGGGCTGAGGGAAAGGTAGGTGGGATGGTAATAGGTGCATACAGGTAGGGGGTTATTGAGATTAGTTAGTGGGAAGGGTGGAGTGGACAGGTGAGTAGGAAGATGGACAGGTTAGGTCAGGTCAGGAAGGTGAGGAGGAGGGGGAGGGCTGGACATGGGAAAAGGCTGGGGCTGGAGCGATTTTGAAGCTGGTGAAGTCAATATTAAGGCCATTGAGCTGTAAGCTCCCAAGGCGAAATATCAGGTGTTGTTCCTTCAGTTTATATTTGGCCTCACTCTGACAGCGGAGGAGGCCAAGGATGGACATGCCATCAGGAGAGTGGGAGGGGGAATTCAAGCAGATGGCACCTGGAAGGACAGGTTGGTTGGTGCATGTAGAGCACACACGCTCTGCTAACCAATCCCCAGAGAGGAGACTACATTGAGAACAACAGATGCAATAGATCAAGTTGGATGAAGTGCAGGTGAATCTCTGTCGGATCTGGAAGGAATTTTTGGGGCCATAGACAGAGGTGAGGGGGAGGTGTAGAGGCAGGTATTGTACCTCTGGCAGTTGCAGGGAAAGTTATCGGGTGTGATGGGAAGGTTGGTTGGGAGTGTAGAGCTGACGAGGGAGTTGCAGAATGAATGGTGTGGTCATATGTTACTTGCCACTTGTTAGCCCAACCCTGGATATTGTCCAGATCTTGTTGCATTTGATCATGGCCTGCTTCTGAATTTGAGGAGTCACGAATGGTGCTGAACTTTATGCAATCATCGACGAACATCCCCGATTCTGACCTTATGATGGAGGGAAGGTCATTGATGAAGCAGCTGAAGATGATTGGGCCTAGGACGTTACCCTGAGGAACTTCTGCAGAGATGTCCTTGAGTTTAGATGAATGAACACCAACAAACGCAACCAGCTTCCTACATGTGAGGTATGACTATGTGAGTTTGCCCCCTGATACCCATTGATTCCAGTTTTGCTAGGGCTCCTTGATGCCACACTCAATTGAATGCAGCCTTGATGCCAAGGGCTGTCACTCTCACCTTATCACATGTCTGTTTATGAATACCAGACAGTGGTGTCACTGTCCAAGCCAACATTTATTGCCCACCCCGAATTGCTCAGAGGGAAGTTTAGAGTTAACCATAGTGCCGTAGACCAGTTCAAGTAAGGACAGGACATTTCCTTCTCTAAATGGTCACTAATGAATCAGATGGGTTTCTGTGACAATGGTTACATGGTCACCATTTGGCTAGCTTTTTATTCTAGATTTTTACTGAATTCAAATTTTACCATCTGCCATATTAGCATTCGCACCATGCCTCAGAACATCAACCTGGAGTTCTGGGTTTACTAGTCCAGTGACTTTACCAGAATACCATCCCTCTCCTGAGCTAGATACCCAACATGGCTGGTCTGCCATGAAGCATAGATTTGTTGGAAGAAACCAGTCCAGAAAAGAGGCTGAGAAGTTCTTCATAGCAAATGTTTGATATTACCCCAATCCCTATCCTTTGTACAGATTGATGGTGCACAAAGAGAATGCTACTAGTAATGTAGGCTCAAACATTTTAAACAATTTATGGCACAGTTGAACATACTAATCACAGAACTGATTTGTAAATGTTCTCAATCAGCTAAGTGTAGCCGCCGGGATGGCAGATTTCAAGTGGGAAAGTGTGTAATGACTCTCCAGCAGCACATGACAATGGTGAGGGAGAGAAGCTTGAGCAGTTGAACTTTCTGAAAAAAAAAAGTTTCTTTGGGGGAAAGACGGCTCATTGGAGGAAGGAAAAGCCAGACAAGGATTCATCAACCCAATATAAACCACAGAGTGCATTCCATGTCAATACTTGCTTGCTTAACGTTAATTTCCCTTTATGTTTGTAATAACATGCCAGAAAAAGAACCTTGCTTCATGATCTTTAGGCTGTCTGTCTATTTAAATCAAATGCTGCATGCTAATGACTAGATAATCTGTTTGCTTTTTGCTATTCCTTTTTTGTATCTGGAAGTGCTATCGCACACAACTGAACAGTTTTGTTTTCCCCCATCACCAAATCCTATGACTTTTTTTTTGTTTTTACCTATTAACCATCACTAGTAAATCACCCATTTAACCACTTGGATATTTATATGAAACTCCTTTCAGGACAATGGAAACTATCAGAAAGTGAGGAGAAGGTAGGGAGAGGGGGAGGGCTAAATTAAAATGAAGTTGATGGGGATAATCTGTTTTTGTGAATGAGGGATAATTATACAACAGCACACAAAGGACAGCTCAAATAAAAATACTGAAAAATCCAACATGCCAGGCAGCATCTGAAGGAGGAAAACTGTATGTGTATTTCCTGTCTGTTTGTATTTAATATTTCCAGCATCTGCAATTTTTTCTTGTACTCGGGATAATTTCCTTGGTCTTCTTTTTGTGAGTGTCAAGGGATCTTTTAGGCATGCAGAAGGGACTTTGGTTCAATGGCAATGGAAGACCTCTGTGATCACCTCTGACAGTGCATCGCTCCCTCAGTTTGTGTGTGGAATGAACTTCCAGAGGAGGTGGTGGATGCGGGTGCAGTTACAACATTTAAAAGACATTTGGATGAGTACATGAATAAGAAATGTGTGGAGGGGTATGGGTCAAGTGCAGGCAGCTGGTACTAGTTTAGTTTGGGATAATGGTTGGCATGGACTGGTTGGACTGAAGGGTCAGTTTCCATGCTGTACGACTGTATGAATCTATGCTGGCTGGCAAACTTTGGAACATTTCAGAATGGCTCAGGAACTGAGTGAGAGGGTGTAAAAATTGTTAGATGTGACACTGGAGGTCCTGGTGGAAAAGGCCAGAGAAGGGACAATATCCTGTAATACATGGTGAAGGAATCCTCCTTGCCCTCCTGTGGTAGTTTGTGCTACTCTTCTGGGTCTCATGTTTTATTTCCTCTTCTACAGCGGATGAAGGGGGACACAAAACAAGATGGCTATTACTAGGCATTCCTTTTCTTCTGATCGGTCTCCACTAAGATAGAGTATGACTCATTCACTCTCATTCACAGCATTCACTCTCACTCTCAACAGGTGACATCCTCAGAGAATTTCCAGAATAAATACTGATGGAGAGTTGAAAGTCTTGACATAATGTCGCGGAAAGTCTCCCAAAATGTCTCAAAAGGCCTTTTTAAGCATACCTTTAAATAGTGTTATTTCTTAGTAACAACTTGTTTAATCCAGTTCAGCACTTTGCTGTTTGGAGAGGTTGTTAAGTGAAGTACTGGTGATCAAAATGTATGTAGCCTCACTAATAAGATGCTTCAGGCAGTTTATTGTTAATCAGACCATTTTTTGTCCTCCGGGTGGTTATTTCAAGCACAAGGTTCAATTCCTTTACCAAGATGGTGCTTCGTGTTAAAGGTGGATTAAACTTCATTGTAAATCAAGACCCCAACTTGGAGACTATTTAGGACTAGAGCATATGGTGGAAATTCCCTCATTATTGACTTACTGTAAGTATATCTAATGTGAACAAATAATATGAACTGGCTCAAATTGTAACATAGATGGGGCACAAATCTGTGAAAAACAACATTGGATTAAACGCCAGAGTAAACAGTTTCAAAAAATTGAAAGAAGTCTGAAAGAACTGTCTGCAATGTTTGCAAAAATGCTCATGACATTGTGAATATTATCAATTATGTAGGGGGAGTGTGAACTAATGCACATGCAATCATTAACATCATGGCTTCTTGCAATGTTACACTACAATAGACTTGCATTGGAAAGAGTTAAAAGGAATATATATGCACTTGCAAGCAAGTAACAAGTGGCTTGTCCATGTTGCTTTGTCTAGTCTTTGTGACACAAGAATATCTCAAGGGGTGTTTTTTTCCCTCTGTTGAAGTGTTTTGATCTGCTTTCTCTCTGTCTCTCTCTCTCCCTGTGGTTATTTCTCTGCTATTTGATGCCCCTCAAATCCTGCCATTGCCACTAAAAGACTGCTCGGGCAACAGAGAAGTAAATGAAGTCACAAGCACAAAGTGTTTGCCTGGACATGTACATCTTTGTGCAAGTGACAGTGTTTGATTATTACTTTCACCTACCTTCCTTCCTCTTCTCACCACTTCGGCCCCCCCAACACCCTGCAATTCACATCTGCTCCCATTGATGATAATAGTGTTTTATGCATCAAATTTACATTTCAAAAAATGCCACATCACTGGTATTGATTAATTATTAATCATTCATCAGCCACTTCTGTAGATTTACTTCAACTTTGATTAGGCTACACATCTCTAAAGGGCTTTAATCAAAATACTTTTCTGCTGGGTTCCGCCCCCATACATATTGCCATTTGTAGTTGTACATTTTGTAAAATCTACCACAATAAGAAATGGCTAGGCATTGATCATTTTGATTTAGCGTTTGAACTTTAAAAAGCTGAATTCAAAAAAACAGCGTACTCACATCACAAGCTTGAGTGGCAATTCTTCCGAGCACATCCGCTGAGGTCTTACATGGGTCCAGATAAGAGCTTGCTGCACCATTAAGGCAGCATGGATGAGTCCCAATCCATAGTTGTAATATAGTCCATAACAAACAGATTCAAATTTACCCTAAAAAAATCAGGATGAATTTAAATGCAATAAAATCTTTGAAATCATTTCTTTCTGCAGACACTACAAGCAGCTATTGACAAGGAAATGTAAAGATCTTTCGTAAGTTGTTAACATGTTTGTTACTCTGAAGAGCTGTAACAAAGAAAACAAAACATGCTCTATACTAGATTTGTACTCTCAGTGTAATGCAATAACTACATATTTCATAATACCTACCACTTCTATAGTGTAAAGCTGAGATGCAAATCGTCTAATTCACTCAACTCCACCATGCCCTGAAAATCAGACTTTTACATGATTTTTTATTGGCAAAAGCTGGGCAATGAGCCAAGAGTAATAGGACAAGACAAAATCATGGTTGGAAAAGATGGGAGAAAACACAAGGTAAGTTAAGAAATTACAATGGTGTGAAGCCTGAGGCTAAATTTCAAAATTTTTCAGATTGCTATTAGAAAAATTGTATTGCCTTTTTTTGTGTGTGTATGCACTGAGATACAAGAAAGCAGCACTAGAAGGACAAGTTAACAAGTTGAAAATAAAAAATGAAAAACCATGGACAAAGGTTTTCTCCCCAAAATATTCTGGATCCATTTATTCAGCCAACAAAAGATGTTGTATTTTTTAAAAAAAATTTGATGCAGTGACAAGAGAACTGAATGCAGAGTGATTAATAAGAAAAATATTGTTTCAACAATTAAATCATACCATTTAATAATGACAGTAAATTTAAACATAGAATAATTACACAATAATTTTAGCAGAGAATATGCATGTCGATAAAATAAAATACATTGTGAGTTTATTCATATATGCTTTCTATTTATACTGAACAGTATACTGTAGAAGAGCATTTGCTCAGTGGTTTTTAAAATTTATTGTTTGGAAATTGAGATTTTGTTGCTGGACTACAATTGCCTGTTATTTTCATTCACATCTACAATGTTCAGGAAGAGCTGAAAGTCTGATAGCTGTTAACACTGAATGGTCTGAGTGCTTGTCCCAATTATTATAGCACAAATATAGTCTTGTGTTTGGCATTTGTCCAGCAATCTCATTTTAATAAGATTAAAAGAACATTAAACAAATGGGATTAAAAGAGAGGAAAACCAAGATGAGTGAATTGCCAATGGCATTAAACTACACTAAATTTAAACGACAATATGGATTCTAGCCATGGCAAAGATTATACACCTACTCGGCTTGTACAGAGAGGATAATATATATTCCCTGGAGAAGCCAGTGACACATTTTGTAAGAACGTGGTGCCACAAAATTCAGTTGTGTCGCACTAGTATTTTCAGTGCAGTGGAAACTGTTCAAGGTTCGAAATGGTAATGGAGCCATAACAGCACACTCTTTATGCAGGTTGCCCTGAATGCCATTTTGGATAACTGGTTAGCATGAGTGTGCGCCAGCATCATGTAGAATTGCTAAAAGAAATTGCTAACTAGTGTGTAATGATGATTTGGTGCCTGTGATTCTATTTCCACCTGATCGCTAATGACCTCTTTTCACCTCGCAGAGTTGAACACATCTTCAACAGCATAAAGAGCCACAGAACCAATGTTTTTAAAGACATTATCAATCAGATTCATGCTGGCCATAGAATGAATCATAGAACAGGTACAGCACAAATGAAAGCTATTTGACCCATCATGTCTGTTCTGGCTCTCCAAAGGAGCCATTCATCTATTGCCTCTCCCTGAATTTCCCCCAGCCCTGAATTATTTTCTCTTCCAACTAATGATCTAATTACATTTTGAAAGCTTCAATTGATCCAACATCCATCACACTCTCAGGCAGTGTATTCCAGATCCTATCCAATTGCTGTGTGAAAAAAGTCTTTTTCATCTTGCTGTTGCTTCTTTTGCCAATTACCTAAATCTATGCCCTCTGGTTCTTGATTCTTCCACTAATATGTACAGATTAGGTCCCTCTATTCTGTTTAGATTCATCGGGATTTTGAATAATTTTGTCAAATCTTCTTTCAATCGTTTTTCTCCACAGACAATGATCCCAAATTTCCAATCTTTCAACGCAACTGAAGTTCCACAATTCTGGGACTATTCCCCCCAAACTTTTTCACATGTTTTCTAACATCTTCACATTTTTCCTAAAGTACTGTGTCCAGAAGTGGGGATGCAATACTTCAGTTGAGGTCAAGCTAGTGCTTTATACAGGTTTAACATAACTTCCTTGCTTTTGTACTCCATGCTCCTCTTGCTAAAACTTAGGATGCCATATGCTTTATTGACTGCTCCCTTAGCCTGTCTAGCCATCTACAATGATATATGCACATATACACCTGGTTCTTCTGCTCCATTGCTCTCTATAGAATTGTATTCTTTATTTTATATTACCTTTCTGCATTCCTACCAAAAAAGGAATCACTTCACACTGCTCTGCATCAAATTTCACCTTCCACTTGTCATCACATTCCATGGTTCACAATGCCTTGACTGTATATGTCGTCTATGAATGTTGAAGTTGTGCTGTATATAGGCTGGTCTAGGTCAGTAATATATACTAAGAGGAGTAGATGTCCTAACAACAATCCCTGGGAAGCTATAATCCTTCCATCAGTCTGAAAACTATTCATTAATCAATAATCTCTGTTGCCTGGTTCTCAGCTAAATTTATTCTGATTTTAGTACCAACAACTGGAGGAACATGATGTTTGTTTGATCAGCCAATCACTGAAACATATGGCCCTGTATGTGATATCAGTGCTGAAATTCATACGCTATGATGCTTAATTTTATGGTTTACGGGTTGCTCATAATAGGTAGGATACAGACTGTACTTAACCATCTCACAATTTGTACAAAAATATCGACTGTTGGATATGATTCCATATATGGTGAGCACTTGCTGAACAATCTTGACTGTGTTAATAGCTATGTTAAATCATTTGTTCATGTAATCAGGTGTAGAGCTGGATAAACACAGCAGGCCAAGC
>NW_025975923.1:0-7691 GCF_021869965.1 Rhincodon typus
CCTCCCCCTCTCTCCCTATTTATTTCAGAACCCCCTTCCCCTCCCCCATTTCTGATGAAGGGTCTAGGCCCGAAACGTCAGCCTTTCTGCTCCTATGATGCTGCTTGGCCTGCTGTGTTCATCCAGCTCTGCACCTTGTTGTCTCGGATTTTCCAGCATCTGCAGTTCCTGCTATCTCCGAAAGCAATGCATTGTCCCTTTAAAAGATGATGTTTTTTCGCTGCTTAGAATTAAAATGGATGCCTGACCAGCAGCTCAAAGTGCAGGTGCACAGAGAGAGCGCCCGAATGGAAACATTTTCTATTGAACAGCCATCGACATTTTTACTAAGACAATAAGTCTTTTCAAATTTAGCCAATCAATTTAAACCGAGCTTTAAACCATACTAAAAAGCTGATCAAATTTAAATCTGATGGACGTTGACAACCTAGAACCAATCCAATTGTAAAGAAATTAATAGGTCATCAAGGGTATAAAGATGAGGGCATTTGTAAAATTGGGGAGAGCCAATGGCCATCTGAAACAAAAGCAAATCTGCCAAATGAGAAATAAATTTAGATCCTACAGAACAAAATCATTAAGTTCTCTCGAAAAAAGTACCATCAAAGGTCCCACGGCATTTTTTTTTTAGCTCAGAGTCCTCACAGAAGAAATTATAGAGAAAACATCCATGACTTGAGATTAACAGAAGAAAGGTTGGAGAATACAGAGTGTTCCGGAAGACACAGTCTGTGCAACCTTGAGAGATTAAGTTTTAATTTATTCATGTCTTATTAGTTGGGTTTCTATCAGTGGGTCTTGTGTTTATTTGAACAACATTCCAGTAGAATTTTGTTCAGTTAGGGAATAGTTAGGAGTTAGGGGGGAGTTGTTCGGTTTGATAGTAGTTTCTGTAAATTTGTTCACTGCTGGGGTTAAATAAATAAATTGTTGCTTGTTACTTATAAAGTGATTATCAGGGATTTTCTTTCATTTAACCTCCCCTTCTCCGTAACAGTCTAACAGATTAGGTGAGGTGAGGTGAGCTTCTCTGGGTGTTTCGGGTTTAATTATTAGAAGGGAACCTCTACTCCCGCTGTACCACATTGGGGGGGCTTGTGTCTCAATTTTAATTTTCAGAGTGGGTTTGACCTCCCCTTTGTAACATATGTCACAGTACATTCTCTTTACAGTCTCATGGTCTAGGGTAAATGACATCACTTGGGTCTGATGGTGATGCCCTTGGGATCTGAGCCAATCTGAACTGGACAAAATTACCTGTAACTCCTGCCATCTGGAAAACCAGCAAATACAGTACCAACCTGCATTCATACATTAACCTTTTAAAACACCCCAAGATGCCTGACAGGAGTATTCTAAAACACCCAGCCACATCAGGGAATAAAACAGATGACCAAAAATGTGGCCAAAGAGGTTCTTATCCTTTATTCTTTCATGGGATGTGGGCTCCACTGGGAACGCTGGCATTTATTGCCCATCCCTAATTGCCCAGAGGACAGTTAAGACCCACCACATTGCTGTGGGTCTGGAGTCACATGTCGGCCAGACCAGATAAGGATGGCAGTTTCTGAACAAGGCAGGTTCTGTAGCTACAATTGATGGATTGTTTTGTAGCATCATTACTGCTTCCTATCCCAGGTTAGGCTTTAATGAACATCACGAAGGATGATTTGAGGTAGATGGCGGAGGGGGTTACAATAGGGATTCTTGAGCTTGGGGTCTGGCAGCTGAAGGAGGAATGGCCAATGGTCATAGAATCATAGAGTCATGAAGTTATACAGGCCCTTTGTTCCAACTCGTCCATGCTGACCAGATATCCTAAATTAGTCTAGTCCCATTTGCCAGCATTTGGCCCATATCCCTCTAAACCCTTCCTATTCATATACCCATCCAGATGTATTTTAAATGCTGTAATTGACCAGCCTCTACCACTTCCTCTGGCAGCTCATTCCATACACACACCACCCTCTGTGTGAAAAAGTTGCCTTTTAGGTCCCTTTTAAATCTTTCCCCTCTCACCTTAAACCTATTCCCTCTAGTTTTGGAATCCCCTACCCTGGGGAAAAGACTTAGCTACCCATTTTATTTATTACCCTTCATGATTTTATAAACCTCTATAAGGTCACCCCTCAACCTCCGTTGCTCCAGAGAAAATAGCCCCAGCCTCTTCGCCCCTCCCTATAGCTCATCACACAAAATGGTGTGTGATCAACATCAAGGGTGGTGAAGAGATAGCAGTTAGAATAGCACAGCAACCTCGGCAGGGGTTTGTAGGGGTTGGAGAGGAACAAGACAGTGGGGAGATTTGAAAACAAGGATAATTTTTTATTTTGAAATCATGGTTGTTGATGGACTGGCTACGAGTGAGGTCAGTGAGCACAGGGATTTGGAACGAGTGAAGACAGAGGCAGTGGGTCAATGGGTGCACTGGTGAAGAGAAACACGATGGCGATGAGGAAGATGACAATCTCCTGGGTAGACATGTGAGGCTGTGAGACAGATTGCAGGGAACGGGAGAAGAAAGAGTCAGGAAGGAGACACCAGATGTTAACTCATACTTCAGGTACACAGTGAGGACACAATGACCCTTCCCTGTGGATGGCAGGCATGATGAGCTGCCTGCTGTTATACTCACAAAGCTGATCGAAAAGGAGTGGGGTGTGGTTACTGGGCAGAGTGTTTACAGCTAAGCAGCAATCTGTAATTATCCTCTCTCTCGGAACGATTGATAACAGCGAGTACTGCCTGCCAGCTTGATGTAAGCAATGTGGCTGCCCCATCTTCATGCCCCTTTCTCACATAGCCCTCAGCCTCCCCTGATTCTCCAGGAAATGGACACATGACATATTCTTCTGCCTCAACTCCTACTTCAGCTGCTCTGCAAGGGAGGCCTCACCTCCACTAAGCAGGTGGTGTGTGTACTTCAGTGATATTTTTAAAAACTCTCCGTATTTAGGATTTAAATTGGCTTATGTTATAAAACACCGTGAGGAGATTGGTTGGTCTCTAACTTTCTGTCATTTTCATGTTTTAACATGTTTGTATGTTCATTTATTTGTATGTTTACATGTTCATATTTTGCATAATCACACATTTATATATTTGTGTGTGCCTGCTTGTATGTTCATGTGTCACTGTCCACATCCATATATTTACACGTTCATGTGTCACTGTGGCTATACACATGTGTTTTTATGTCCATGTGCATTATGTCTGTCTTCACATGTTTATATCATCATGTATCATTGTGTTCACATCCACATGTTTACATGTTCACGTGACATTGTGTGTGTGTTCAGATATTTACAGGTCCATGGATCCATGTGTCATTGTGTCCACAGTCACAATGTGTTGACATGTTTCTATGGCTTTGTGCCTTTGTTAACATATCAACATGTTCATGTCATTGTGACTTCAGCCTCTGCCAAAATATTCAAAGTGAAATGTTCGGACAGGGACACTCACTCCTGACTGTGGGAATGGGGAATGTTCGGACAGGGACACTCACTCTGGACATTGTGGGAATGGGGAATGTTCGGACAGGGACACTCACTCCCAACTCTGTGGGACTGGGGAATGTTCAAAGAAGGGCACTCACTCCCAACTCTGTGGGAATGGGGAATGTTCAAAGAAGGACACTCACTCCCAACTCTGTGGGAATGGGGCATGTTCAGACAGGGACACTCACTCCGGACTCTGTGGGAATGGGGACTGTTCGGCCAGGGACACTCACCCTGGAGTCTGTGAGAATGAGGAATGCTCAAAGATGGACACCTGTTGCCTGGTTAAGCATCTCAGATGATGCTGGACATTCTAGGCTAAAGCTGGATGGGTTGGTAGCTGAGAGGTGGAAATGGATGGGAGGAAAATGGCTGCTCCTTCAGGTTGCCTCACTCCGAAGAGGTGATGACTACTACCGGGCAATGGCTGGTGAAAAACCCTGAAGGATTGTTTATTTACTCAAAATGGGCCCGGTGCACACATCGTTCCTTCACACATGGGGATGTACTGACCTCCAGGTCACCGTAAGGTGCTGCAATGTAGACTGTATGGTGGGAGAGAAACTGCTTCAACTCCCCCTCAAACCCCCCAACATCCCTTCAAATCAGACAACATGCTCTCCTCTGCCTTAAGGTAGATCTGGCTGCAATAATAAACCCACAGCAAAAACAAAACAGCTGCACAGGCTTTGAGGTCAAGATCAGAAGATTGTTTGACTTGGAAGCATTTCAATGGAATTTCACTCGGAAAAGCACATGTGATCATGCAGCCAATTATAGAATGATGGCTCATGTCCCAGCCTATTCTCCCAGCGGTCATCCGATTGAAACAAACCAACCAACCTCCTCGCTCCGAACCTCACCAATCAATCAATTGCACTCTGAACTGAGAGCTGAATTTTCTTAAAGTAAAGGCAGGCAGGGATACAGTCCCTGAACAGTGCTAGTGGGAACACCCCAGGCATGGCTGCGACTGACTGCGTGTTTGACACCGCTGAGAAGGGGAGGGGGCCCATGCTCCCCATGCTCGCCAGACCTCCCCTTTGCCAGGGAACGCCCTCACAACAGACCTAAGCACAGAACCCAGGCCAACGCAAGGCGGTGCAGCGCAGATGGAGTGCTGCTCGGCCAGAGGTGTTCCCCTTTTGGATGAAGCTTCCAGCCTCACAGTTAGACTGCACAGCCTCCGTGGTCAATTGGACCAATGGCGACACGATGGCTCAGTAGTTAGCACTGCTGCCGCACAGCATCAGCTTCCTCCCACAGTCCAAAGACATGCTGGCTGGGTGGATTGGCCATGCAGGGTTACAGGGATTGGGGTAGGGGTGCATCAGGGCCTGGGGGCAATCGGTGTGGACTCAATGGGCTGAATAGCCTGCTTCCACTCTGTAGACTTCTACGATTCTATGTTTAACTGTCAACCAGAAATCGTTGAAACATCCTGCTCCTGACTATGGGATCTTGCTGTGCCAAGCTGGCTGGCAGACCTCCTACATCGAAACAGCAGCCACGCTTCCAGTATAGTTGATAAGGACAACAAATATGACAGATGCAGGAAATTGGACATAAGAGAACAGGAATCGCCAGAAATACGCAGTGGGACACTCAGTTGGTCAATGGCTGATGCCAAAAGACTGGGTTCGGTTCCCATTCTCACTGGGACAGACTTGGGAGCTGGCACCTTGCCCTGCCCCTCAGACAGCTGGCAACGCAAAGCAGCACTAGCAATAAAAACGCTGCTCAGGGTGGGGGTACTCACACCTTCTTTACATCCCTGACCAAAGGCAGGGACAACTCATAATGGCACCACAGTCAAAGAGACAGGTCTCAAACCTACATCAGTGGGAGGAGGAACCAAACCCCCTGCTCTAAATACACAAAGTGCTCCAGACCAGGATAGACCACGGCGACGCATTGCCCTATTTCATAGAATTCCTACAGTGTGGAAGCAGGCTATTTGGCCCATCTAATCCACACTGACCCTCCAAAGAGCATATCACCCAGACCCCTACCCTATCACTCTGCACTTCCCATGGATAATCCACCTTATCTGCACATCTTTGGACTGTGGGAGGAAACCGGAACACCTGGAGAAAACCCATGCAGACACGGGGAGAATATACAAATTCCACACAGACAGTTGCCCGAGGCTGGAATTGAACCTGACTCCCTAGCGCTGTGAGGCAGCAGTGCTAACCACTGAGCCACCGTGTCACCCTTGTTCCTGACACACACACTCGAGAGGCTTTTCAAAACCAGAGCTCCGCTCCATTCTGGGGAAAGAAGGTAGACTCGCAGTTAATCCAAAAGAATAGTCATTCCCGGTCTTCACTGCTCTGATAAAGTCGACTGGGAGAGGAAGCTCGATGTAGGAAGCAATGGATGGGGTGGGGGAGGTAATGTTGGGAGCAGGATGCAGAGCTGTAATGCAGTTGGTTGGAATTCCCCTGTTGCCGTCTCTATGGAACATGCTGAGACAACACAATGTGGGACTTGTCTGGTACTGGTGGGAGCTGCCTGTGAGAGAACTATCAGGCTGACCCAGAGGAACTGGCAGCACTCCAATTCATACCCTTCCTCTCTCTCTCCCGGTTCAAACATTTAATCTACCCATTTTATATTCTTCTCCTATCATTCAGGCCCCTTCCACCACCCCAAGTTTACCTTTTCCCTTTGGCAGAATTGAACAATAGGGAATGAAGCTCTTCAGCCCATCCTCCCTATACTAGCTCTTGGACAGAGCTTTCCAATTAATCCCAGTCTCCGGCCCTAGCCTCACAATGCTACATTTTAAAAAAAAATTAATTACTTTCTCGTGTTCCTTTTTCCGTAATGAAATGCCCCTCACCTCTTTCTCTGATTTGTTGGCCAATTATCTTCATTCTGGTCACTGTCACAACAATCAGTGTCTCCTCATTTATTTTAATGTCCCACCCCAAGAAAATAATATATCACACTCCAAACAAACACAATCCTTACAAAGGTTCACATCTCTCTCTATATACATATATGTCCCTCAAAAGACGCATCCACTCTGAATGACCAACTCCGATAAATCATCCTCTTATGATAAACATCGCCCCCACTGACAATTTGACTGGTTCAACGCCCCCTTCCCTGTGGAAACAGGTTCCTGTGAGAAACCATGCCCCTGTAAATCATCCCCCCTCCCCACTCCCCTCCCCTGCAGTGTCTTCCCGCCAAATTAATTGAAATCATAAGGAAGTCATTTGTGTGGCACAATATCCAGGCTTGTGCTGACAAGTAGCATTTGTGCCACACAATGACCATCTCCAATAAGACAAAATTGAACCACTGTCCCTTGACATTCAATGGTGTTACCATCACTGAATACCAACACCCCATTCCCTCATCACACACACACACACACACACACACACACACACACACACAGAGACACACACACACACACACAGACACACACACACACACACACCAGGTCATATAAACACAGAGGCTACAAGAGTAGGCCAGAGGCTAGGAATACTGCAGTGAGTAAGTCACCTCCTGACTCCCCAAAGCCTGTCCACCATCTACAAGGCACAAGTCAGGAGTGTGATGGAATACTCCCCACTTACCTGGATGAGTGCAGTCCCAACATCACTCAAGAAGCTTGACACCATCCAGGACAAAGCAGCCCGCTTGTTTGGCACTATATCCACAAGCATTCACTCCCTCCAGCACCGATGCTCAGGAGAATTAGAATTAGATTTAGAGTTTATTGTCACATGTACTCAAGTACAGGAGTACAGTGAAAAGTGCATAATGTCACCACACACAACACCATCTGATGTACAAAGTGGCTAGTTACAGATCTTAGGCACAAAAATAGATTAGGTACAAAAATAGAGAAAGAAAGAAAAATCTAAAAGTTTTCCATTACAGTTCTTCACAATATAAAGAAATAAAGTTAAAAGACAGACATTAAAATCATAAGGAAGTCATTTGTAGCCCGCAGTTGCTCCACACTGGGGGTTTCCCACATGTGGTCTCGTTCTCCCTTGTGTTGGGCAAACCCCAACCTGGCTTATGATCTGTGACAGGCTAACCACACCGTACACCAGTCCGCTGACCACTGACCACTGACCGTCCTGCTCCACTTTGGGCCCACTGACCGTCCTACTCCACTCTGGGCCCACTGACCGTCCTGCTCCACTCTGGGCCCACTGA
>NW_025975924.1:0-7690 GCF_021869965.1 Rhincodon typus
AGCCTTCCTGCTTCTATGATGCTGCTTGGCCTGCTGTGTTCATCCAGCTCTACACCTTGTTATCCTAATCTTTATTTTTGCTTCTTTGTTCCAAAGAGATACTTCAATTTCCTACAAAATGACCAACTCATAGATAAATACTAGGCCAATCCAAGCACTTCCCGACAGTTCCTCTTAGGCACTAAACCATGGAGCAATCATGTGTTACATTTATCGTCATTGAATCTAAATTGCTTGGGTTTGTTAAAAATTTATGTTTGGTTCATTGAAGTTTTCCATTAAAATAGCTTTCATTTTCTCACCCATCTTTCTTATTTCTCTATAGAATAAACTGACTTCCTCCTTGTGTTGACATGATGGTTTTAGCATATCCTTGGTGGAGATATTGGAGATTTTGAACAAGTGTATGTCATTATACAGTTTACCCTCCTATAGGATCAACTTTCTTGCCACTCAGTTGTCCTCAAAGATCGATTTACACAATCTCTTATGACATTTATGAGCACTCTATTTATTCAATGGATTTCCAGTCTTTGGAGTTAGCCATGTTTCTGGTGTTCCACACTGCACATTCCTACAAATACAATAATCTGCTCTGTACTTTTTATTTCTGTTTGTAGCACTTGTCAAAGAGCTTAATGTAGATTTGCCTTCTTTGAAGTCACCTATTTTCCTGGGCTTCAATCGAAGTATGTGTCTTTTGGTCTATATCCACTTGTTAATTATTTGGTACACCATTATCCAATCTACCTGGTTCCAATTACATTCTTTCCCGATCTATCTGATTAAACAATCCTCATTTGCTGTTTCTACGTTCCTTATACACCTCGATCTGTTCCTGTTTAAGTTATGGCAACCTTGCTTAACTTTAGTAATTTTTTCGTTCTGAAAATGTTTTGCATTATTTGGAAATTACATTACAGTTTTGAAATTAGGTTGATCGTTATTCATATATATTCCTAATTTCATTGATGAATTTCTGTTCTTTGCTAAACAGTTAACGTATGTCAGAAGAAAGTGATACTACATTCCTTATCTTTGAGTTTTAGGCCATTCTTTTGTATCTGTTATTAAAGCTATGAAGCAGTTTTCCCAATGTTGTTTATCCCTACATAGATTTTATAAATGAAGAATCACTGTAAATAGAATAGAGCTAACGAAAACTGTTTTAAGAAAAGCCATAATATGAAGGACAAGAGATTTTGTTTCTCAATGCAACTAACATTTACTATCTGTTGAGCCAATTATTGTTGATCAAATTGTGAGACAGTGTTGCTTCAAGTCAGACTTTCTGAGCACTATTTCGGCAAAGGTAACTCAAACAAAATTAATAAGCCCTTTTGTTGACTCATGAGGTTAAAGGCAAAGGCTTTTGTCATTTACAACAAAATAAAACCTATTAGGAAGTAGCATTACCTTGTTCTAGCTGTTACAAGGCATTATCAATTGAATTTTTCATTGAATTTGATAGTGTATAAAGTCTGTGAGTCAGCATGTGCAAAATACAATTTTAATACTGTTAAATAGGCTTTCAGGATATACTGAAACAGTACCACAGCGTAGGAGTGAGAACATGTGGCCACCAGAGGCATGAAATTCATCTACTTTGATGAAGTTTTAAAAAAAAGTTAGAGAAGTTGTGAAATATAAGGAAAGCTGCAATGAGATGTCCTATGGTTTCTGTTACACACAGGACTTTTAATATTGTATGCCAGTTTAGGTGTACAACACTTTTGGATTTTCCTTTATGTGCTGCAGGCAGATGATTCAATTATCCAAATGATTTAATAGGAAAAATTTATGTCGATGAATCTGTAGATTGCATGCTAATATGGTTACTAATTGTATCTCAATATTTTCTGAAACAGAAAGCAAGCTAGCTCGGTGCTTGACTGTGGCAATACTGTCAATATTCTAACTGAGAATAAATGTGAGATTACTTGATGCTAAAAGTAGCAGAGAAGTTCAATATCTGAACACTCCACTGCCCACATTTAATAAAATGGGGGAGTTGGGTTAGGAGGGGTTAGAGGTGGGCATGTATTAGGCTGATAATCCAAAGGTCCAGACAAATACTTGTGTTCAAATCCTACAATGACAACTGGGCATAGTTTCAATTCAATTAATGAAATCTGGAATTAAATGTAACGGCTGCTACAAGGTTTTTTGCCAATTAAAACTCATTCAGTTCACTACTGCCTTTAGGAAAGGAAATCTACATTGTATACAATGAGTCCAGACTTACAGCAGTGTGGTTGACGCTTAACTGCATTCTGAAATAGCTCTTGCAAGACACTCAATTCAAAGGAAATCAGGAATGGACAATAAATGCTGACTTTGCCAATGACACCATATTGCATGAAAGAATAAATAAAAGGTTGCATTGGGGTATGTCAGAGTAAAAGAGCATGATGCCAAGAAGTGGTGCAGTGGTTGTGTACCTACCTCTGAGCCAGCAGACCTGGGTTCAAGTACCACCTGCTCTGGAGATGTTTAGTAACATTTCTGAGTAGATTGATTAAAAACACCTCTCTAGATGAAATACTGCACTGAGGTTCTAATAGGTCCTAGAGTGCCAACAATTTCAGCTAATCAATATAACTTTTGAGTGAATCAGGAGAATATTATAAGGATGTGTGGTGTGAATGTTACTTCTCAGTTATCAGCTCAAGCCTGAATGTTGATCAGGTCTTGCTGCTTCTATTTCAGTATCTGAGGAATTGTGAATGGTGCAATTATCAGCAAACATCCTTATTTCTGACCTTTATGCTGGAGAGAAAGTCATTGATGATGCATCTGGGGATGGTTGGATTCATGACACTATCCTGAGGAACTTGTGCAGTGGCATCCTGCGACTGAGATGATGGTCTCTAACAACCACAATCATCTTCCTTTGTGCTGGGTATGACTTGAATCAGCAGAAATTTCTCCACCTTCTGCCCATTGACACAATTCCACAATTGTTGACATGCCACTTTGATGGTTAGAGCAATCAGACTCACTTCTACATTGGCATTGGCCGAAGACAAGCATGTACGGTGCTGGGGACCTCAGGGAGAGGCTGAGATGAATTGTCCACTTGGCAGTTATGACTGAAAGTGGATGTTAATATTTTAGCCTTATCTATTGTAATAATATGTTCAGCTTCTCTGTCACTGAGGAGGGGTTAACTGTGGAATTTCCTCCTCCAGAAGATGCACCAATCACAACTGACATAGCAACACTTAGAGTTTACATCTGATGCATTGGTTACGAGATTGCATAGTGCTGTTTATCACATAATGCTTCTATTATTTAGCATGCAAATAGTCCTGCGTTGCAGCTTCACCAAGTTAAACAAATTCTGTCACATGTGGGCCAATAATTCCAGCAAATGAATTTCAATTTCAAAGCTCCGAGGTTTTCGACTAATCCATAGAGATCATTCATGAAATTATTTATTGATTACCCTGGATGCTGAACTTTACTGTTCAGTTTTGCTCTTTGGAAGAGTTTGTTTGTCAGAAGTTTGAAGAAGCTTTTCAAAAGTATATGTGTCTTCCAAGTTCGCGAGTTTGTGCACTTTTTGCTGTACTTATGTATTGCTGTACTTAGTACACGTGATGAAATAAATCGACATCTAAATTAATATTTGGTTACAAGGGTCCTTGATTTACAAATATCTAACTTATGAATGGTTATACTTACAAACACAATCCCATTTAGAGGTGTATTTTTAAATATCCATCATATGAACATTTCCTTGTACTTATAAATAGCTATTTTATATTGTGCTTTGATTTCTGACTTGTGCACAAATTGGCTTGCAAACAGACTCAAGAACAGAAACTGTTTACAACCCTGGGACTCCCTATATTTATCATATTATCTGCTACGGGTCCTATTGGGTAAAATAGTGTATTTAATAAAACAAAGAACTGTGGATGCTGAAAATCTGGAACAAAACAGAAATTGCTGGAGAAACTCAGCAGGTCTGACAGCATCTGTGGAGAGAAAGGAGAGTTAACTTTTTGAGTCCGGTGACCCTTCTTCAGAACTGAAGAAGGGACAAATGTATTTTTTCTTTAGTTTTAGATTTAGTCTTTAATTTTGAAGCATTTCTGCATCAAAACAACTGTTTTCTCCAAGATGGCACAAACTGTTCTCTATTTCTCTAAGAACTCTGGACTGCCAAGAGTGACTAGACTCTTTTACTTACTTCCGAATTAACACATCTTCTCCTGTATGTCTCACCAACTTTGTGATGAAGGTTTCAGCCTGCAGTGATGTTCTTGTCCTGCCGTTACTCCCATGACAGTTGCTGACTGCCTGAGTATGCTTAAAGTATAAACTCATTTGTCTTCTGAAATTACTTTCCTGGGCTAAATTAATTTTTTTCAATGCTATTATCTTATGATATTTAAACAATGATTCTACTGCTGATCACCATATTATATTTAAGGAAGCAACTGCTATTAGCTAATGATTGAGATAGAGGTCTGCCTCCAGCACTCCTTTCTACTATTTTCAAAGAAAATGTTCATAAAGTTAAATAGCTTCTTATTGGGCCCTCAATATTCTTTTCTGTACTGGGTCTAAGGACCTCTTAGTTATCACTACTAGAGGTTTGAACTACTTGAAGTGTCACCAAGATGTAGTTT
The DNA here is from genome assembly GCF_021869965.1 of Rhincodon typus. Lineage (NCBI taxonomy): Eukaryota > Metazoa > Chordata > Chondrichthyes > Orectolobiformes > Rhincodontidae > Rhincodon > Rhincodon typus. The sequence continues at coordinate 4,641 of NW_025975924.1, forward strand.
ATTGCATGATATCAATAGGTACTAGTTAATTTGGCTAGTTAGATACAATTTCTAAGACTATTAGGAGCCAGGGATGACATGTCTAATACCTTTTTGACTCATGTTCCTGTTTCTTCACCCAATATGAATGACATCATCTGAATGGGTGAAGTTTAATACTGTCTCTAACATTAAACCTTGCAGTACCTTCACCTTTTACAACAATTTAAGGGAGGGCAGATTTCTCTCTTTTGGTCTTGGGCATGGGCATGACAGGAAAATTGGGTGAGAGCTTTTCAAATCCTAATGGAAGCTGCCTGATTTATAAGGGCTCTGTCATATCTGTGTCACACTCCTTACCTAAGTTTCCTGTATTCAGTGTGTCCATTTCCCTTCTTGACTTGTATTGGATAACTTGTTCTTATTAAATTGTATCAACGCAATAGATTTTTAAATCTAGAGGGCCATTGAAGAGTTTGATGAGTGGACTTTAAAAATATTTTTCTATGTTCAGTGAAGTCATAGCTGACATGATTGAATGCTTGTTCTGCAATCAAGAATTTCTTCAATTGCCTCTTTATTCTGCATGCGTTAATACAATCTTGTACATTGCATTGCATCAAGTGAGTGAATTTTGTTAGTTCTTGGCAGGGCTGTGGGATGAGAGTTATATTAATAGCTGGCATTATTCAGATGGACTGGTTGGTATTGCTCACATCCTGTCAGGCTTTTCAGCGTTTCATTGTTCCAGCTGGCATGAGTTGGGCCACCGAATCAGTTGGTCAATCTATCATTGAGGTATTTTGTGCTAGAGAGAAGGAAGAAATGTCATCTTTAGTCACCCATGTCACCGTCAGCCAGTCTGCAGTGACAATCTCAAGGGCACTGCCTCTAACTTAACACCTTCTCTCACAGTCATTGTTACAGGTGGTTGAAATAAGATATTTTCATTATTGAGGATTGCTCTGGATTATTTTTAAATCAAAGTATTCCCATTATATTCCAAAAGGCAATTGAAATTCATAATAATGAGAATGCACAATAAACTTGACTTTCACACTGGAGCTATTAAACAAAAGATATCATTTTTTAAATGCAGCATGCTGAAATTATGAAGTATAAACAAGTATGATCAGCATTATTAAAAAATAAAGTTTTAATGAATTGCCAGAACAAGCTATGAAATACAATCATCATTAGGTTATTGCTGATTTGCATTTGGAAAATGAATTCAGTTTTTGTTGATTGCTCAAGTATGCTAACAAATTCTTAAGCTTTAAGAATGGTTCAGAAATAACATACAGCAAATCAGTTAACAATTAAAACCAATCTGTATTGTGCAGGCATCGATTAATACTTGAAGATTATGATTACAATCAGGCTCAAGGGGCAGTATGGCCTACTCTTGCTCCTTGTTTCTATTCAATATGACAATATGTTCAAAAAGAAGGAATCTATTTAAAATTCTGTGCCACAAAATGAAAATGAAATCAAAGGGTTTTCTTAAGTTCACATGCATGGCTTGTATCCTTTGATTTTCATCTCATAGATCTATATTCAGTTCCTCACTAGAGGGAGTTGAGCATATCATTTAGACATTGTTCAAATTCCATATTTGTTCTTTGATAATGTTTGGAAAAAATATTTTCTACCAGCTGCTACTTACGTGAAGACGTTTTAAGTAACATCATTAATATGTTGACAGAGATAGCTGATACAATCAGACTACACATAACATATATTTATCCAAATTTAAGGGGATTTTTTTCATGTTATGGGATATGCATATTACTGGCAAGTTCAGCATTTGTTTCTCATCATGAATTGCCCTTAAACTGAGTAGGTTACTTCGGCCATTTCAGGCGCATTTAAAAATTGCTTCAGATGGCAAAATGCATTCATTAACATGTCTGTTAATCCCTGAATATTCCCCACTAAATACCTTCATATGTCAATGAGCCTCAGGGTGTGGAATTACAAGATTGAAAATGTTACAATCAAAAGGGCATTGGAGGAGTTTGTATGAGTCATTGTCATAGTTGTTATTAAAAACCAAAAGAACGGCGGATGCTGTAAATCAGGAACAAAAACAAAGTTGCTGGAAAAGCTCAGCAGGTCTGGCAGCATCTGTGGAGGAAAAAACAGAGTTAACGTTTCGGGTCTGGTGACCCTTCCTCAGAACTGTTCTGTTCTTGTTGCGTTAGTTACATATCCTGGCCATAAGCAATCTTGACAATGTCATTGGTCATTGCAGATGGATCACAGTCATCTCTGTGAAGCTGAAGTAATCACCGGCATCTTAAAAGTCTCAACCATGGGTCACATAGACAGTCATATAGACAGCCCAAGGTCTCATAGGCTGCACAAGGGAACAGAATGGATTTCTTCTCACTTTGAAATCTAAGTACTCACCAATGATGGGTGTGAGGTTTGGCAGAGGGGGAATAGTTTTTACTAATCATACAGCATTTACAATCTCCTACTCTACATGTGCTGCATACATCTGTGTAAGGTCACCATGACAAAGTGCAATATCCAGATATTCATGGCCTTCTTGTCAGAGATCTCCATGTCCCAGTGTATTGAGGACAATGTTAAACTTCCGCAGTGTGCTGACTGTTCACATTACTATGGATCTGTTCTGTTTCTGGTATTCCCCATAAAGATCCATTGGAATCCTAGTGCCAAATAAAAATCATTTAGAGTGCCTGAGTGACTACTGCCCAATGGCTCTGACCTCCATAATTATGAAGTGCTTCAAGAAGATAGTCATGCCTCTCATCAACTATAGTCTGCCAGATTGCCTTGATCCTTTGCAATTTGCCTACCAACACAACAGGCCCACGGCAAATGCCACCTCCCTGGTCTTACCCTCATCCCTGGAACATCTGGATAACAAGAATACCTTCATCAGGCATCTACTTAATGACTACAGCTCTGCCTTCAACACCCTAATTCCAAACAAACTCATCTCATGCTTCCCCCTCTGCAATTGGATCTACGATCTCTTGACCTATAGACTGGAATCGGTAAGAATAGGAAACAACACGTCCTCCACCATAATCCTCATC
>NW_025975925.1:0-7690 GCF_021869965.1 Rhincodon typus
GAATTGCTTACCGCCCTGAAATAAGCAGTTTAGTTAAATCAGCATCCTAAGTTAGGTCCTTTGGTGAAGTTGAGATTTCAGTATTCTGATCTGCTTATCTCGCTGAAATAAGCATGTTCGTCAAAAAAAAACATCAAAAACTAACATTTTTGGTGAAGTGAGATATTGGTCTTCTGAAGCGCTTATCTGAGATATATAAGCATGTTAGTCAAAACAGCATCAAAAATTAAGTCATATTGTGAAGTTGAGATTTTTGATTTCTGAAGTGGTTATCTCACTGACATAAGCATTTTAGTCAAACCAACATCAAAACTTGAGCTATTTGGTGAAGTTCAGGTTTTGGTATTCTGAAGTGCTCATCTCACTGAAATAGCATGTTAGTCAAAACAGCATGAAAAATTAAGTCATTTGTTGAAGTTGAGATTTTTGTCTTCTGACGTGCGTATCTGACTCAAATAAGCATGTTAATCTAAACAACATCAAAACTTGAGTCATTTGGTGAAGTTCAGATTTTGGTCTTCTGAAGTGCTTATCTCAATGAAATAAGCATTTTAGTCAAATCAGCATCAAAAGTTAGGTCCTTTGGTGAAGTTGAGATTTTTGTCTTCTGATATGCTTATCTCGATGATATAAGCATTTTAGTTCTACCAGCATCAAAAGTTGAGTGCCTCGGTTTAAATCAAGATTTTTGTCTTCTGATATGCTTATATCTCTGAAATAAGCACGTTAGTAAAATCAACATCAAAAGTTGAGTAATTTGGTGAAGTTGAGATGATGATCTTCTGAAGTGCTTAACTTACTGAAAAAAAGCATGTTAGTCAAACGAACTTAAAAAATTGTGCCATTTGACTAAGTTCGGATTTTAATCTTCTCAAGTGCTTAACTCGCAGAAATAAGCATTTTACTCTAAGCAGAATCAAAAATCAAGTAATTTGGTGAAGTTCAGATTTTTGACTTTTGAGGTGCTTAACTCGCTGAAATAAGCATTTTAATTTAACCAGCATCAAAAATTGCGTCATCTGGTGAAGGTGAGATCTTAATCTTCTGATATGCATATCTCGCTGAAATAAGCACGTTTGTCAAACCATCATCAAAACTTGAGTCATTTGGTGTGGTTCAGATTTCGGTCTGCTGAAGAGCTTAACTCGTTGAAATAAGCATTTTTTTTCCAACCAGTATCAAAAGTTGTGTCGTTTGGTGAAGTTGAGATCTTAGCATTCTGAAGTGCTTATATCGCTGAAATAAGCATGTTTGTCAAACCAACATCAAAACTTGAGACATTTGGTGAATTTCAGATTTTTTCTTCTGATGTACTTATCTGAGTGAAATAAGCATGTTAGTCAAAACAGCATAAAAAATTTAGTCATTTGGTGAATTTCAAATTTTGGTCTTCTGAAGTGCTCATCTCACTCAAATATGCATGTTACTCAAAACAACATCAAAAGTTGAGTCATTTGGTGAAGTCCAGATTCTTCATTTCTGAAGTGTTTATTTCACTGGAGGAAGCCTGTTAGTCAATCCAACATCAAAATTTGAGTCAATTAGTGAAGTTCAGATTTTGGTCTTCTGAAGTGTTTTTCCCACTGTAATAAGCATGTTAGTCAAAACAGCATCAAAAGTTCAGTGTCTTGTTGAAGCTGAGGTTTTGGTTTTCTGCTATGCTTATATCGCTGAAATAAGCACGTTAGTCAAAACAATATCAAAAGTTTTGGCATTTGGTGAATTTGAGACTTTGATCTTCTGAAGTGCTCAACTCGCTGAAATGAGTATGTTCGTCAATCTAACGTCAACAATTGAGTCATTTGGTGATGTTCAGATTTTTGTCTTCAGAAGTGCTTACCTCATTGAAATAAGAATTTTAATCCGACCAGCATCAAAAATTATGCCATTTGGTGAAGTTCAGATTTTGGTTTTCTGAAGTGCTTATCTCACTGAAATAGGCATGTTAGTTAAAACAGCATTAAAAATTAAGTCATTTGGTGAAGTTGAGATTTTTAACTTCTGAAGGGCTTATCTCACTCATATATGCATGTTACTCAAAACAACATCAAAAGTTGATTCATTTGGTGAAGTCGAGATTCTTCACTTCTGAAGTGTTTATTTCACTGGAGGAAACCAGTTAGTCAATCCAACATCAAAATTGAGACATTTAGTGAAGTTCAGATTTTGGTCTTCTGAAATGCTTATCTCACTGAAATAAGCATGTTGTCAAAACAGCACAAAAAGTTGACTGTCTTGTTGAAGTTGACATTATTGACTTCTGAAATGCTTATCTCACTCAAATAAGCATGTTCTTCAAACCTTCATCAAAACTAGCGTCATTTGGTGAAGGTCAGGTTTTGGTGGTCTGAAGAGCTGAACTCGCTGAAATAAGCATTTTAAGCCAAACAGCATCAAAAGTTGACTGTCTTGTTGAAGTTGAGATTTTGGTCTTCTGCTATGCTTAACTCGCTGAAATAAGCATGTTATTCAAAACAACATCAAAAGTTCAGCCATTTGGTGAAGTTGAGATTATTGACTTCTGAAATGCTTATCTCACTCAAATAAGCATGGCAGTCAAACCTTCATCCAAACCAGAGTCATTTGGTGAAGGTCAGGTATTGGTGTTCTGAAGAATTTAACTCGCTGAAATAAGCATTTCAAACCAACCAGCATCAAAAGTTGTGTCATTGAGTGAAGATGAGATTTTAGTCTTCTGAAGTGTTTGACTCGCTGTAATAAGCATGTTAGTCAAAACAACATCAAAATTTGAGTCATTTGGTGAAGTTGAGATTTTGATCTTCTGAACTGCTTTGCTCATGAAATAAGCATGTCATTCAAACCAACATCAAAAACTAACATTTTGGTGAAGTGAGATATTGGTCTTCTGAAGCGCTTATCTGAGTTATATAAGCATGTTAGTCAAAACAGCATCAAAAATTAAGTCATATGGTGAAGTTGAGATTTTTGATTTCTGAAGTGGTTATCTCACTGAAATAAGCATTTTAGTCCAACCAGCGTCCAAAGTTAGTTCCTTTGGTGAAGTTGAGATTTTTGACTTGTGAAGTGCATACCTCCCTCAGATAATCATGTTAGTCAAACCAACATCAAAACTTGAGTCCTTTGGTGAAGTTCAGGTTTTGGTATTCTGAAATGCTTATCTCACTCAAATATACATGTTACTCAAAACAACATCAAAAGTTGAGTCATTTGGTGAAGTCGAGATTCTTCATTTCTGAAGTGTTTATTTCACTGGAGGAATCCTGTTAGTCAATCCAACATCAAAATTGAGACATTTAGTGAAGTTCAGATTTTGGTCTTCTGAAATGCTTATCTCACTGAAATAAGCATGTTGTCAAAACAGCACAAAAAGTTGACTGTCTTGTTGAAGTTGAGATTATTGACTTCTGAAATGCTTATCTCACTCAAATAAGCATGTCAGTCAAACCTTCATCAAAACTCGAGTCATTTGGTGAAGGTCAGGTATTGGTGTTCTGAAGAGTTTAACTCGCTGAAATAAGCATTTTAAACCAACCAGCATCAAAAGTTGTGTCATTTGGTGAAGATGAGATTTTAGTCTTCTGAAGTGTTTGACTCGCTGAAATAAGCATGTTAGTCAAACCAACATCAAAACTTGAGTCATTTGGTGAAGTTCAGGTTTTGGTATTCTGAAATGCTTATCTCACTCAAATATGCATGTTACTCAAAACAACATCAAAAGTTGAGTCATTTGGTGAAGTCGAGATTCTTCATTTCGAAAGTGTTTATTTCACTGGAGGAAGCCTGTTAGTCAATCCAACATCAAAATTTGAGTCAATTAGTGAAGTTCAGATTTTGGTCTTCTGAAGTGCTTTTCAAACTGTAATAAGCATGCTCGTCAAAACAGCATCAAAAGTTCAGTGTCTTGTTGAAGTTGAGGTTTTCGTCTTCTGCTATGCTTATATCGCTGAAATAAGCACGTTAGTCAAAACAATATCAAAAGTTGTGGCATTTGGTGAAGTTGAGAGTTTGATCTTCTGAAGTGCTTAACTCGTTGAAATGCGTATGTCAGTCAATCTAACATAAAAATTGAGTCATTTGGTGATGTTCAGATTATTGTCTTCTGAAGTGCTTATCTCATTGAAATCAGAATTTTAATCCGACCAGCATCAAAAATTATGACATTTGGTGAAGTTGAGACTTTTGCCTTCTGAAGTGCTTAATACACTCAAATAAGCATGTTAGTCAAAACAACATTAAAAATTGAGTCATTTAGTGAAGTTCACATTTTAGTCTTCTCAAGTGCTTACCTCACTGAAGTAAGCATTTTAGTCCTACCAGCATCAAAAATCAAGTCATTTGATGAAGTTGAGATTTTTGACCTCTGTAGGGCTCATCTCACTGAAATGAGCATTTTCGTCAAACCAGCATCAAAAGTTATGCCCTTTGATGAAGTTGAGATTTCAGTCTTCTGGTGTGCTTATCTCGCTGAAATAAGCACGTTAGTCAAAACAACATCAAAAGTTGACTAATTTGGTGACGTTGAGATTTTGATCTTCTTAAGTGCTTAACTCGCTGAAATAAACATGTTAGTCCAACGAACATAAAAAATTGTGTCATTGAATGAAGTTCAGATTTTAACCTTCTGAGGTGCTTACACAGCAGAAATAAGCATTTTAGTCTCACCAGAATCAAAAATCAAGTCATTTGGTGAAGTTCAGATTTTTGGCTTCTGAAGTGCTTAAATCGCTGAAATAAGCAGTTTAATTTTAACAGCATCAAAAGTTAGATCATCTGGTGAAGTTGAGATTTTATTCTTCTGATATGCTTATCTCGCTGAAATAAGCACTGTCGTCAAAACAACATGAAAACTTGAGTCTTTTGGTGAAGTTGAGATTTTCGATTTCTGTAGTGCTTATCTCACTGAAATAAGCATGTTAGTCAAACCAACATCAACACTTGAGTCATTTGGTGAAGTTCAGATGTTGGTCTACTGAAGAGCTTAACTGGCTGAAATAAGCATTTTATTCCAACCAGCATCAAAAGTTGAGTCATTTGGTGAAGTTGAGATCCGAGCCTTCTGAAGTGCTGAAATCGCTGAAATAAGCATGTTAGTAAAAACAGCATTAAAAATTAAGGCATTTGGTGAAGTTGAGGTTTTTGACTGACTTCTGAAGTGCTTATCTCACTCAAATAAGCATGTTAGTCTAACCAACATCAAAACTTGAGTCATTTGTTGAAGTTCATATTTTGGCCTTCGATGTGCTTATCTGAGTGAAAGAAGCATGTAAGTCAAAACAGCATAAAAAATTAAGTCATCTGGTGAAGTTCAGATTTTGGTCTTCTGAAGTGCTCTTCTCACTCAAATATGCATATTACTCAAAACAACATCATAAGTTGAGTCATTTGGTGAAATCGAGATTGTTCAGTTCTGAAGTGTTTATTTCACTGGAGGAATCCTGTTAGTCAATCCAACATCAAAATTTGAGTCATTTAGTGAAGTTCAGATTTTGATCTTCTGAAGTGCTTTCCCCACCGAAATAAGCATGTCAGACAAAACAGCATAAAAATGTTGATTGTCTTGTTGAAATTGAGATTTTGGTCTTCTGCTATGTCTATCTCGCTGAAATAAGCTCGTTAGTCAAAACAATATCAAAAGTTTTGGCATTTGGTGAAGGTGAGATATTGATCTTTTGAAGTGCTTAACTCGCTGAAATGAGCATGTTAGTCAAACCAGCATCAAAAATTGACTCATTTACGACAGTTCAGATTTTTGGCTTCTGAGGTGCTTGACTCGCTGAAATATGCATTTTAATTCAACCAGCATCAAAAGTTAGGTCATCTGGTGAAAGTTAAATATTAGTCTTCTGATATGCTTATCTCGCTGAAATAAGCACGTTAGTCAAAACAACATCAAAAGTTGAGTCATTTTGTGAAGTTGAGATTTTGATCTTCTGAAATGCTTATCTCAATCAAATAAGCATGTTCGTCAAACAAGCATCAAAAACTAACATTTTTGGTGAAGTGAGATATTGGTCTTCTGAAATGTTTATCTGAGTCAAATAAGCATGTCAGTCAAAACTGCATTAAAAATTAAGTCATTTGGTGAAGTTGAGATTTTTGACTTCTCAAGTGTTTATCTCACTGAAATAAGCATGTTAGTCCAAACAACATCAAAATTTGAGTCATTTGTTGAAGTTCAGATTTTGTTTTTTTAGAGTGCTTATCTGAGTATAACAAGCATGTTAGTCAAAACAGCATAAAAAAAATAACTCATTTGGTGAAGTTGAGATTTTTGATTTCTGATGGGCTTATCTCACTGAAATAAGCATTTTAGTCATACAAATATCAAAAGTTGAGTGTTCTGGTGAAGTTGCGATTTTGGTTTCTGATATGCTTATCTAACTGAAATAAGCACTTTAGTCAAAACAACATCAAAATTTGAGTCATTTGGTGAAGCTGAGATTTGGATCTTCTGACGAGCTTATCTCAAAGAACTCAACATGTCATTCAAACCAACATCAAAAACCTACTCATTTGGTGAAGTTGAGACATAAGTCTTCCGATGTAATTATCTGAGTGAAATAAGCGTGTTAGTCAAAGCAGCATCAATAATTAAGTCATTTGATGAAGCTGAGATTTATGAATTCTGAAGTGCTTATCGCACTCAAATAAGCATGTTCGTCAAACAAATATCGAAACATGAGTCATTTTGTGAAGTTCAGATTTTGGACTTCTGAAGTGCTGAACTCGGTGAAAGAAGCATTTTAATCCAACCCGCATCGAAAGATGAGTCATTTGGTGAAGTTGAGATTTTTGACTCCTGAAGTGTTTATCTCACTCAAGTAAGTATGTTAGTCTAACCAACATAAAAACTTCAGTCATTTTTTGAAGTTCTTATTTTGGCCTTCTGAATTGCTTATCTCACTCAAATATGCATGTTACTCAAAATAACATCATAAGTTGTGTAACATGGTGAAGTCGAGATTCTTCACTTCAGAAGTGCTTATTTCACTTTAGGAACCGGTTAGTCAATCCAACATCAAAATTTGAGTCATTTAGTGAAGTTCAGATTTTGGTCTTCTGAAATGCTTATCTCACTGAAATAAGCATGTTGTCAAAACAGCATAAAATGTTGAGTGTCTTCTTGAAGTTGAGATTTTGGTCTTCTTATATGCTTAATGATCGCTGAAATAAGCACATTAGTCAAACCAACATCAAAACTTGAGTCATGTGGCGAAGTTCAGATTTATGCCTTCAGAAATGCTTATCTAACTTAAATATGCATGTTAGTCAAGACAACATCAAAAGTTGAGTTATTTGTTGAAGTTGAGACTTTGATCTTCTGAAGTGCTTATCTCAGTGAAATAAGCACGTCATTCAAACCAACATCAAAAATTAACTCATTTGGTGAAGTTCCTATATTGGTCTTCTGATGCGCTTATCTGAGTGAAATCAGCACGTTAGTCAATCTAACATCAAAAATTAACTCATTTGTTGACGTTGAGATGCTTGCTTTAATCGCTGAAACAAGCATGTTAGTCAAACCAACATCAAAACTTGATTCATTTGGTGAAGTTCAGATTTTGGTTTTCTGAAGTGCTTATCTCACTGAAATAAGCATGTTAGTTGAAACAGCATGAACATTGAAGTCATTTGTGAAGTTGAGATTTTTGACTTCTGAGTTGCTTATCGCACTGAAATAAGCAGTTTAGTCAAATCAGCATCCAGA
>NW_025975926.1:0-7689 GCF_021869965.1 Rhincodon typus
GAGGAGCAGGAAGGCTGACGTTTCGGGCCTAGACCCTTCTTCAGAAAAGCCTTCTTCATATTCTGAAGAAGGGTCTAGGCCCGAAACGTCAGCCTTCCTGCTCCTCTGATGCTGCTTGGTCTGCTGTGTTCATCCAACTCTACACCTTGTTATCTCAGATTCTCCAGCATCTGCAATTCCTACTATTTCTGAAACAGATTTTTCAGACCTGGATTTGAAAACAAATGAAATCCATCAAGGTCTTAGAGAAAGAGGTTTTTCCCTCTGGTATGATTACTGTCTAAAGGGTGCATTTGGGTAGTACACAAAGGTGTTTTTGGCATTAACAGGATTACATTTCAAAATCTTTCGGTTTGTTTTATAAATAAACAATCTAGTTTATTCTATTTTATCTTCGCTTCTTTTGCTTAACAAACTTGCTTTATCGTTTAAGCAAACTCTGCAACATTGTGTGTTCATGTTTTAGTGAGGAACCACCTAAAAAAAAAGTTCTATCAAACCAGATTTCAGTCTGAGATCTGACTTGCCCAGTGATAACTGATGAATTGAAGGAAATCTGTTTTAGTCAAGATATTGTACAGGGGAATGATGGAATTGAAAGCTAATAAATCCCCAGGGCTCCATAATCTACATCACAGAGCAGTTAAGGAAATGACCCTAGAAATAATGGATTGCATTAGCAGTTATCTACGAAGATTCTATTGTTTCTAGAAAAATTCCCAGGGTACCTAATGTAACCCCACTACTTTAAAAAAGGAGGTAAAGTGAAAACAGGGAATTATAGACCGTTTAGCCAGACATCGGGAATGGGAAAGTACTGGAGTCCATTATAAAAGAGTTAATAGCACAGGATTTGGAAAACAGTGACAGGATTGGGTAGAGTCAGCATGGATTTACAAATTGGAAGTCATTCTTGATAAATCTAATGGAATCTTTAGAGGATGTAACTAATAGAATTGATATGGGGGAGCCAGTGGACCTTAGCTGATCTTTAAGAAGGCTTTCGATAAGGTCCCACATAAGAGATAAACGTGTAAAATTAAAGCACATGGGATTGAGGGTCATGTTTGGACATGGATAGAGAACTTGTTAACAGATAGAAAACAAACAGCAGGAATTGAAGAGTCTTTTTCTGAGTGGCAGGCAGTGACTATTGACGTACTGCAGGGATCAGTGTTGAGACCCCAGCTATTTACAACATACATTAATGATTTAGATGAGGGGACTAAATGTAATACCTCCAAGTTTGCAGATGACACAAAGCTGGGGTGAAGGGTAAAGTCTGGGGAGGATGTAGTGCTGCTTCAGTGTGAATTAGATGAGTTGATTGAATGGGCAAATGCATGGCAGATGAAGTATAATGTGGGTAAATGTGATATTACCCACTTTGGTAGCAAAAACGTGAAGGCAGATTGTTATCTGACTGGAAATGGATTAAGAAAGAGGATCATACAGCAATACCTGGGTGTCTTTTCCCACCAATTGCTGAAGGTAAACCTGCATGTGCAATAGACAGTGGAGAAGGCAAATGGCATTTTGGCTTCATAGCAAGAGGATTGGAATACAGCAACAGAGATGCCTTGTTGGGATGGGAAACAGTGGCCTACTAGTATTATCATTAGACTATTAATCAAGAGGTGATGCTCTAGCGAACTGGGTTTTGAATCCAGCCACAGCAGGTGGTAGAATTTAAGCACAGTAAAAATCTGGGATTGAGAGTCTAAATGATGACCATGAAACCATTGTCGATTGTCATAACAACTCATCTGATTCACCACGTCTTTACCTGGTCTGGCCTACATGTGACTCCAGACCCACAGCAACGTTGTTGACTCTTAACTGCCCTCTGGGCATTTAGGAATGGACAATAACTTCTGGCCTCACCAGTGAAGCTCACATCCTGTGAATGAATTTAAAGAAAGTTGGACAGGGCCTTGGTGAAGCTGCACCTGGAGTATTATGTTCAGTTTTGGTCTCCTTATCTGAGGAAGGATGTTTTGGCTATGGATGGAGTGCACAAAGGTTTACCAGGCTGAATCATGGGATGGCAGGGCTGACATATGAAGAGAGACTGGATCAGTTAGGATTATATCCACTGGAGGGGATCTCATAGAAACCTATAAATGTCCATCAGGACGAGACAGGGTAATCACAGGAAGGATGGTCCCAGTGACTGATAAGTTCAGAACTAAGGGTCATAGTCCAAGGATATGGCATTAGCCAGTTCGGGCTGAGATGAGAAGAAATTTCTTCACCCAGAGAGTGGTGAGCCTGTAGAATTATCTACCACAGAAGGTGGTTGAGGCTTGAACAATGTATGTTTTCAAGAAGGAACTAAGTATAGGTCTGAGGGCTAAAGGGATCAAGGGGTGTGGGGAGAAAATGGAAACAGGGTACTGAGTTGGATGAATAAAACAAAAGTAAGACAAAGAACTGTGTATACTGAACATCTGAAATAAAAACAGAAATTGCTGGAGAAATTCAGCAGGTTTGGCAGAAGAGTCCCTGCAGTGTGGAAACAGGCTATTGAGCTCATCTAGTCCACACCGAGCTGCCTAAAAGCATCCCACACTGACCCACCCTAACCCTGCATTTCCCATAGCTTTTCCACCCGGCATTCACATTTCTGGACACGGGGCAATATAGCACGGCCAAACCACCTAACGTGCACATCTTTGGACTGTGGGAAGAAACCAGAGCACATAAAGGAAACCCATGCAGACACAGGGAGAACATGCAAGCAGTCACCTGAGGGTGGAATCAAACCCAGATCCCTGATGCTGTGAGACAGCAGAGCTAACAACTGAGCGACACCTGTGGAAAGAAAGCAGAATTAATGTTTCGAGTCTGCTGACCCCTCTTCCACTCTCTGCTTTCGCTCCACAGATGCTGTCAGACTTGCTGAGTTTCCCCAGCGATTTCTGTCTTTGTTACTGAGTTGGATGATCATATTGGGTGGGGGAGCAGGATCGAAGGGCTGAATGGTCCACTCCTGCTCCTGATTTCTATAAAACTCGACGTTCTTCAAACTGGCTGAGACTGCACTGATCCAGATGGCAAACTCAGAGCAGGCTGGCACAGTTTGGTGTCTTAACCTCCAGTGCCAGTCCTGCCTCTACTCCAGCTCATCCAACAGCGTCTCCATGCCCCTGGCCATCATGCAGGTTTCCTATTTCCCCTTCCATGCCATGTCAGGGGCATATATGGAGAACTCTGATGAGCAGCTCTGGACTAACTCCGCATGCTCTGGTGTACAATAGCCTTTTAAAGATGGCACAAGCGTCAGTGATGCCATCCATTCCAGGATATCCAGGCAGTGGTGACTGGTAGAATGGGTCTAGACTTGGAGAAGAGGAGCATCATAAAGGAAATGTAGATCAAAAATAAGACGAGTTTGGTAAGATGCAGTGAGAAAACATGCTAGGCCCCACTGCAAGAAACCCTTTGTGAAACCCAACAGAAATGACACTTGGGCAAAAAAATGTTAAATTCGGTCCAAAGAGACCAAACGTCACACAGTCTTTGAGACGTGGTGTCACCAGTGCTCTGTTTAATTGCAGGATATCATCCTTCCTTTCATATAACAGAGAATTGGGGATGTTGGAGATCTGAACAAAAATTGCTGGAGATACTCAGAGGGTCTGGCAGCATCTCTGGAGAGAAAACACAGTTAATTAATGCTCTTTTTTAAAAAAAAATTCCTGCCAAAGTGAACAACTTCACATTTTCCCACATTGAATATCATCTGCCAGATTTTTGCCTGCTCACTGGACTTATTTGGAGCAGTCTCTTCTTCACAACGTAATTACCTACCTACCTTTGTGTCATTTGCAAGTTTAGCTGTAGTTTTGCAAGTTTAGCTGTAGTTTTGCAAGTTTAGCTGTACCTTCACTGACATCCCACCCCCAGTCCATCTAAGACATTGATGTAAATTGATGTAATGGCTCAAAACTAAGCAGCCATGAGGTGCTGTGGGTCATCAGAATTGTACCCGTCCACAAATTATAACCCCATGCCATGGCATAACCCCCTCTCTACCATTGCCATCAAACTGGGAGACCAATCCTAGTTCAATGTAGAGTGCAGGAAATCATAGCATTAGCAGCACCAGGGATTTCTTAGAAAATGATGTTCAACCTGGTGAAGATACAAACAGGACTATATGCATGCCAAACAATGGATTGCTGAAACAAAAAGAAAGTTGCTGGAAAAGCTCAGCAGGTCTGGCAGCATCTGTGAAGGAAAAAACAGAGTTAACGTGTCGGGTCTGGTGACCCTTCCTCAGAACCGGCTGATTGCTGACCTCAGATTGCTGAAACAGTCCATCTTGGTTATATCGTTCACATGATGTTCAGTTTATAGTGTACTTGACTACATTTGCTTGTTGGTTAATGTTTGCCTCATGCTAAATTTGGATGTTAGTTCATAACCATTATGTGTACAGTAGACTGTTCTATTTTTCTGACTCTGTACTGTGATTTTGTTTTGATTGAACAAAATAGTGAAATTCTATGGCTTTACTCTCTTAGTAATTATCTGGGATTTCAAACTTTATTCACTTTAAACAAGAGAATTAGGCTGCACCACAGCCAGATTGTAGCAATAGCCTTATCATAGAATCATAGAATCTCTACAGTGTGGAAACAGGCTATTCAGCCCAACAAGTCCACACTGATTCACACCTTTAACCTGTAACCCTACATTTCTCATGGCTAAACCACCTAAACTACACATCCCTGGACACAATGGGCAATTTAGCATGGCCAATCCACTTAGCCTGCACATCTTTGGACTGCCGGAGGAAACCAGAGCACCCTGAGGAAACCCATGCAGACATGGGGAGAATGTGCAAACACACACAGACAGTTGCCCAAGTCTGGAATTGAACCCAGTCTGGGATTGTAAATGGCAAGTCTATTCTCCAGGGTAGTGGAGTCCAAAACTAGAGGGCAGAGTTAAGATTAAAGGGGAAAGATTTAAAAGGGACCTAAGGGGCAACTTTTTCACGCAGTGGGTGGTGCATGTATGGAATGAGCTATGAAAGGAAATGGTGGAGGCTGGTATAATTACAGCAGTTAACAGTTACCTGGATAGGTATATGAATAGGAAGGGTTTTGAGGGATATGGGCCAAATGCTGACAAATGGAGACTAGCTTAATTTAGCTGTCAGCATGGACAAGTTGGACCAAAGGGCCTGTTTCTATGCTGTACAGCTCTATGACTTTATGACAGAGAGATTTTATTTGTTTGTCGGTTGTACGTGTTGCTGGTTAGAGCAGCCCATCCCTACTGCCCTAGAGATATTATCACATTATTAAACAGTCAGCACTGATTGGGCACATTAACTCTAATTCTCTCCACAGATGTTGCCAGACCAGCTATGTTTTTCCAGCAATTTCTGTTTTTTGCATTGATTCAGGTTGAATTCAGATGATTAAATAATTAATTAAATAATTATTTAAGTCATTAAAGCAAGGATCATTATGGTGGAGCTAGCTATTTACAGCTGTAACAATTACTCATGGGAAGTATGCTACGTTTTCAAATTGCAGATGTGACAAAGTTAAGTGGGAAAGTTATTTGTGAGGAGAAAGCTGTGAGGAGGTTAATTGTGTGGGCACGAACACGACAGATGAAACACAATAAGTGGAAAGTGTGAAATTATTTATCTTAGAACTAAAAATAGAAACGCAGAACACTTGTCAGCAGAATGATTTTGAAATGCTGAGAGACAGAGAAATCTTGGTATTCAGATGCACGTGCATGGTATTTGGGGTTAACTTGGTGGTATAATTGAGAAAGCATGCGGTATATTACTATTACGAGAAAGGGATTGGAGTACAGCAGCCTTAACACAATTTTAAAGGGCCTTATGCGAACGTACCTGGAAAATTGTGTTCAGTCTTGGTCTCTTTATGAAGAACATAATAACATAAGAGCTGTGAGCAGGAATAGGCAATTCAGCCCCTTGAGCCTCATCCCCTGATTTCATCTCAGCCTTAATTCCACTGTCCTGCACATTCTCTTTGACCCTTCAATATGTTACTGATTAAAAATCTCTATACCTCTCCTTTAAATTTACTCAATGTCTGGCACCCACCATACTCCAGAGAAGTGAATTCCACAGATTCATGATCCTTTGAGAGAAGTAATTTCTCTTCATTTCTGTTTAAAATCTGCTACCATTATCCTAAAATGCTGCTTAACGTTCTTCCTTTTTCTGGATGCTTCCATTGGTTTCCAATATATTTCCCACACAAAGAATCCTAGACATGGTCATCTCTGACAATGGATCACAATTTGTCAATGAGTATTTCCAATACATTGCAGCCTCATGTTGATCTCTATATATTTCAAGTTCAGCAAGACAATAGTGAAGCTGAGAGTAGAGTCTGTACTATGAAAATCTCCCGAGAAAGAATAAAAAAAATTAATTAGCTCTATTCAGCTATTGTTCTACATCATAACAGGACAGTTCACTTTGTGCCAACTTGTGGAGGGTCGCAGGCTGAAAACCCAACTTCCCTTCCTTTCTCATGCATTAATGCCAAGTGATACAGCGCAAGAGCATGAACAAGCATAACAGAGACAGGACTCTTAAGTGGCAGACCAAACGTGCGCCTTCACTCAGAGACACAGGGTTCATAACCTGACCATATTGGAAAGGACACACAGGTGCGGCACTATGACTCACAATGCCAATACATTGTGCTTTCGAAGCTCCAACAACTGATGCTATCCCTTATCCGCACACTAAGTGACATTGTTTGAAGATGTAGAAGCATCTTGATTTTTCTGAAGGAGAAGCCATTAGCCACATGGCCTACATTCTCTAAGCCTAAGGAGGAATCATAGAAAATTGGAATAGGAGCAGGTCATTCAACCTTACGAGCCTGCCCACCATTCAATATGGTTTGATTTTACCTTCAGGAGGCTGTCTACGTGGACATTCTCCTCATGTCTGCATGGGTTACCTTTGGTTGCTCCCAAAGATATGCAGGTTAGGTGGGTTGGCCATTAAATTGTGCATAGTGTCAAGGCATGTATAGGTCAGGTGGATTAGTCATGGGAAATGCAGGGTTACAGGAATGGGGTAGGGGGTGTGTCTGAATGGGGTGCTCTTCAGTATTTCAGTATGGACTTGATGGGTTGAACATCTGCTTCGATGTTGTAGGGAGTCTATGATTCTATGAACATGGCAGATCATCTACCCCGTTCCCAATTATTGCTCATACCCTTTGAACCTTTAGTCCCTAAGAACTATATCAAATGCCTTCTTGAAAAAATCAATGTTTTGGCCTCATCTGATTTCTGTGGCAAAATTTCCACAGGCTGACTTCCCCCTGCAAGAAGAAATTTCTCCTTGTCTCCGTCCTAACTGGCCTACCTCGTATCTTCAGACTGTGGCCCCTGGTTCTGAATTCCCCAGTCATCGAGAACATCCTTCTTTTGTTTAGCTAGTCCAGGCCTGTTAGACTTCTTCTAAGCTCCAGTGAAGCTGCATCAACACAGTCTCTAACAACTGAGAAAGGGGCTGAAGATCCTCAGAGAAGCAGTTTTACAGTCATCGACTCTCCACAAAAAGGACTCGCGACACATTCAGGGACATTAGTGAGCCAACAAGGTGCAGGGCTGGATGAACACAGCAGGCCAAGCAGCATCATAGGAGCAGAGAGGCTGACGTTTCGG
>NW_025975927.1:0-4583 GCF_021869965.1 Rhincodon typus
TGTGTGTGTGTGTGTGTGTGTGTGTGTGTATATGTGTACGTGTGTGTGTATGTGTATGTGTGTGTGTATGTGTTGAAAAGTGTGTGTCAAATAACCCAGTTATCTGTCAGCTGCAGTTTGTCATCGAGCAGGGCTGTGTGACCGCTCAGAGGCAGTTTCATTCACTTTTTAACCGCATTCCTGCCCATCAGCCCCGCACCGTTTTCCATTTTGACTCAGAGGTCCCTGGGTTCAAATCTACGTCAGAACCCTGAGCACCAAGACCAACTGAGTCCCCGCCTAGCAATGCAGGACTCATTCTGTACTAAACTGGGGAAGCACAAAAAGACACTTGCGGATATATGCTGGGAATCTGAAACAAGGACAGTGAAAAGACTTGAGAAACTCAGCAGCGTTTATGGAGAGAAAGAGAGTTAACATTCAGTTCTGGAGAAGGGTCACTGGACCCAAAATATTTACTCTGTGGAGAGAGAGAGAGAGAAAAACAGATGTTGCCAGACCTGCTGAGTTGCTCCAGCATTCTGTGTCTGTTTCGGATCTTCGACATCCTCAGTTCTTTGTCTTGTCTTAATGTTCATCTTGCCTTTCAGAATTCTTTGTGCTCAAATGCATCACTGCAATGAACAACGTCTGCTTCCTTTCCACCCCACTGTACCAACTTGTAAATGTCCTTTTGCAATTCCACACTGTCCTCCTCACACTTTACAATTCTTCCCAACCTCGTGTCATCTGCAAACTTGGAAATTGTTGCCTGCACACCAAGATCTGGGTCTTTGACAAACACCAGGAAAGGCATGGGATCCCAATATCAATCTCGAGGAAACTCGATGGCAAGCCTTCCTGCAATCTGGAAAACCTCCATTGGCCATTACTTCATGCTTCCCATCAGTCAGCCAACTGATACCCGGAATAACTCATCTGAGGAAGTATTCGGAGTGAAGTCTGAAAGGACAAGCTCGCATTTCCCGATGGGGTATTCCCTCTGCCCGGCTGGGAACATAACAGAGAGAGAGAGGGACAGACAGAGAGAGGGAGAGACAGATAGAAAATTAGACAAAGGCATTGGGAAAACCCTCGGCTACACAGGGATCACTCTGGGATTGACCGTCCTGTATGGATGGCACTCTCCCATTCTCCGGATCTCTCCTGCCTGGATGAGACACTGTCACAAGCTGTGTTGCTCCCCCACCCCCAACACCGTCTCCAGCCCATCGCTGGGTACAGCAGTCTCTCTCTCTCTCTCTCTCCCTCCCAGTTACCTGTGGTGCCAGGTGGGCAGACACACCGATAGCCATTCACCAGGTTGGTACATTGCCCACTGTTGTGGCAGGGCCTGCTCAGACACTCATCCACCTCGACATCACAGAGCCATCCAGTGTAGCTGGGCATGCAGGCACAGGAGAAGCTGGTTATCCCGTCCTGGCACGTGCCATAGTGGCATGGGTTTGGAGAGCAATCGTCAATATCCGTCTGACAGAGTGGGCCTGTGAATCCTAGAGAGAGAGATAGAGGGAGAGAACGGGGTCAGGGGTGGGGGGTTGTCAGAGGCCGGGAGAGATGGACAGAGAGAGAAAAAGAGTGAAAGGGAACCAGAGAGAGAGAGAGACAAAGAGAGGAAGAGATGGACACAGAGAGACAGAGAGGGAGAGACCGAGAGATGGGGGCAGAGACAGGGGGAGATGGAAAGAGAGAAGAGCACAGTGGGAGGGTAGAGAGATGGGCAAGGACAGAGAGAGGAAGATACAGACAGAGGGAGAGGGAGAGGGGGACAGAGAGATAGAGAAACAGAGATAGAGAAGGGGACAGAAACAGGGAGAAATGGACAGTGTGTGTGAGAGAGAGAGAGAGAACATGGTGGGGGCAGACAGAGACAAAGAAATGGTGAGAGACGGACAGAGGGAGGGGGAGTTGAATAGTGAGAAAGTGAGGAGGTGAAAGAGAGAGAGTGGGACAGAGAGAGAGAGCAACATCAAGAAAGGGAGTTAGATAGAGTGGGGGGATACAGACAGGGAGAGAAAAAGAGGGATAGAGAGCGAGCCAACAAGGTGAACAAAGAGAGAGGGACAGACAGAGAGAGAGAAAGTGATTGAAGGATAGATAGAAAATTGGACAAGGCAAAGACACAGTGAGGGAGTGAGTGAATGAGTGTGAGAGAGTGAGTGAATGAGAGAGTGAGTGAGAGAGTGAGAGTGTGAGTGAGTGAGTGAGTACAATGGTGAAAGAGAGACAAAGACAGTGAGAAGAGACCGAGGAAGACAGAAACACAAGAAGAGTGAGATAGCAACAGAGAGAAATTAATAGAGAGATAGGTAGAGTGAGTTAGAGAGATTGAGTCACAGAGAGACAGACAGAGTGAGAGTGAGCCAGAGACAGAGAGAGAGAGAGACAGAAAAAGTGAGGCAGAGAGGGGGAGTGAGTTTGACAGAGGAAGACAGATAGATTAGTGACCAGGCAAACAAAACCATTCACTCTTGATTCTTCCATTACATATCACTCCTTCCTCACTCTCTCCATCTGTAGGTAAATCAGTCCCTCCCTCCCTCTGAGGATAGATCACTCTCCTTCCATCTGGAATTAATTAAATTAAAGGTAGAGCAGTTCCTTCGCTCTCTCTGACAGCAGATGGTACGCCCTTTCCATCCTCCAACAGGTGAATTGAAATCTTGCAGATGAAATCGATTGAAGATCTGTATGAGGTGTTCCAGATTGACTGAAGGAATCAGTCGGATGGACAGAAAGCCTTTCCTTTGCTGGGGGAGATGGAGCCTTTCGACACAGCGAGTGCTTTGGATCTGGAATGCAGTGCCCGGGACTATGGTGGAGGCCGAGACAACTGTTGCGTCCAAAAGGAATTAAGTTGTTATTTGAAGAAAAGCACTGAGCAGGGGGTTTCAGACAGAAGGCCGGAGAGTGGGGCAGGAGGCATTTCAATTTGCAGGGGGCCAGCACAGACACGGTGCTCCTTCCAGACTGTAACCACTCTATGAGGATAACCTACCAGTTAGAGTCAGGGAAGGAGGTCAGTGTGCAATGTTAAAACTGACTGCATTAGATTTTTATGGAGTAAAGGATTTCACAGAGAAGATGGATGGATGAAGTTTGATGACAGGTTGCCTGTGATGTCGCTGAATAGCAGAATGGCCTCATCCCTTCTCCGGGCCTGGTCTCCCATTATGGCCAAATAGTCCGTTACCATTCACCCACGAACAATGAAGAGGAGCTGCCTGATAGCTCGGAACTGAGGCCGGAGGAAGGGTCACTGGACCGGAAACTTTAACTCTGCTTTCTCTCCACAGATGCCGCCAGACCTGCTGAGTTTCTCCAGCGATTTCCGTTTTTGTTTGAGGGAGGAGATGCCCCCGGGGGGAGTGAGCGGGGAGAGGAAAGAGGGGAAATGGCGACAGGTGAAGAGGCAGGAGAAAGCAATGAGGAAGGAGGAGGAAGAGGCAGAGGCTGCAGACTGGAGGGAGAATGGGAGGAGTGTGAGAGGGGGCGAAGTGGGGGGGATCGGAGAAGGGCAGTTGGAAGGGGTAATGACAGGAGAAGATGGTGAACGATGGGATTTTTGAATCAAAGTGCAGTTGCAAAAAACAGTACAATCACGCCATTGAGAGGACGGTTCTGGAGTACTGTTCTAGTTCTGGTCACCCTGTTATAGGAAAGATATTATTCAACTGGAGAAGGTTCAGAAGAGATTTACCAGGGAATGAAGAGTTTGAGTGATAAAGAAAGGCTGGATAGGCTGGGACTGTTTTCACTGGAGTGTAGGAGGTTGAACGTGACATTATAGAGGTTTATAAAATCATGAAGGGTATAGATAAAGTGAATGGCAGGTGTCTTTTCCCTAGGGAGTGGGGATTTCAAGACTAAGGGGCATATTTTTAAAGTGAGAGGAGAAAGACTTTTTTTAAAAATGAGGGACAGTTGAGGTTGTTGACTTGCTCGCCAAGCTGGCTTGTTCTCGTTCAGACATTTCGTCACCATGCTAGGTAACATCATCAGCGAGGCCCCCGATGAAGCGATGTTATTCTGCTCTGCTCGGAATTTATACTGCCCAGTCTGTTATGGTGAGTAGTGTCGTTTCCGGTTTTGTTCTGTATGGGTTTACATACGGTGTCCAGTTTGTTGGCTGCATTATGGGTCGAGAGCCATGCCTCCAGGAATTCCCATGCGTGTCGATGAGGGACAATTCTTTTACACAGAGAGTAGTTTGCACATGAAATGAACTTCCTGAGGAAGTAGTGGATGAGGTCACAGTTACAGTATTTAAGGGACATTTAGTTAAGCATATAAA
This sequence comes from Rhincodon typus, assembly GCF_021869965.1. Lineage (NCBI taxonomy): Eukaryota > Metazoa > Chordata > Chondrichthyes > Orectolobiformes > Rhincodontidae > Rhincodon > Rhincodon typus. The sequence goes on from NW_025975927.1 coordinate 4,295, forward strand.
TAGGAAAGGTATGGGGCAGGAGCAGGCAGGTGGGACTAGTTCAGTTTGGGATGATGGTCGGCATGGTCTGGTTGGACCGAAGGGTCTGCTTCTGTGCTGTATGACTCTGTGACTAGACCCGACATCTGCATTGAGGCATCATTCCACGGGACTTGTGTTATTATCACTAGACTTCCACTCCAGTGACCCAGATAATGTTCAGGGGGACCCACGTTCGAATCCTCCTGTGAAATTTGAATTTAATTGAATCTAAACACTAAAAGACAGTCTAATCGCAACCATTGTCATT
>NW_025975927.1:4593-7689 GCF_021869965.1 Rhincodon typus
ATACAGAAATTTGATAGTGTGGAAACAGAAACATTGAGAGAGAAGGTATCCAGAACAAAGAGCAAATTCTTTAATATAACTTTGAGAACTCAGCATCCCAGTCTCCTGGTAAGGACCGTTCCGAACCCCCTCAAAATATAGCCTAGACCCTGACTTTTTCTTAATTTAAAGGCAAGTGTAAGGCATTGCATTCCAGATCTAATTTGATTGGTCAAACTACTTGACGTTAAGCAAAACACACTTTTTTGTTTTGACACCACAGTTAAAATACGGACGACTAAAAGGATTGGTTTAACTGTAACTCCATCAAAACAAAATAATAGACATATTAACTACTGCTGATTGACTGTTTCAATATAGCAACATCCCATAAACACCACCCTTGGCCAAGGCCAATTCTGTAAAATAGATTGCCTCACATGCAATTCTAGCAGCAGGAACAACTTTTAGCTGCAACAGAGAAAGGAATAAAAGCTTCCATGTCCAGCTTCAAGACTCCAGCAACCGCAGAAAGTTAAATCTGAAAATCCTGCTTCTGTGGGAGCTTGACCCCACCTATTCAGGCTGCTTCTATTGTTCCAACCTTTTATAAAAAAAAATTCCAAGGCCTCACAAGCTGTTTACTTTATTGGCTTTGAGCAGACCACTTTCCACCTCTATCTCAACTTGTCTTCAAGGAAAAAAAAGGACAAAATGCACCTCTTAAAGCCATAGCATCATTAGACCCTGAATAAAGGATCTGCCACTCTGGTATGACAAGAGGAGAAACATATTCATGCAGAAAACTCTTCAGAATTCCCCATCACACAGGACTTTTATTTTAATTCATTCATGGGATAATGACATCGCTGACCAGGCAGCATTTATTGCCCGTCCCTAATTGCCCAGAGGGCAGTTCAGAGTCAACCATGTTGCTGTGGGTCTGGAGTCACATGTAGGCCAGACCAGACCAGACCAGATGGCAGTTTCCTTCCCTAAAGGACACTAGTGAAGCAGGTGGGTTTTTCCCCAACAATCCACAATGGATTCATGGTCATCATTAGACTCTTAATTCCAGATATTTATTGAATTCAAATTCATGGCAGGATTCAAACCCGTGTCCCCAGAATGTTATCTGCGCCTCCGGATTAATAGTCCAGCGATAATACCACTAGGCCATCACCTCCCCTTAGCCCTGCAGGCTGTTCACTCATTCGGCAATTTTGAGACCGAAACCAGTAGATTTTTAGGGGCTTCAGAGACTGATCATTTTAAATCTGAAATGGATATTTTTCTTTGTCTAAGCCAAGGTATGAAGGATATGGACCAAAGGCAGGGATATGGAGTTAGGCCACAGATCAGTTAGGGCCTTGTTGAATGGTGGAACAGGCTCGAGGGGCTGAATGGCCTACTCCTGTTCCTGCGTTGCTAATGCCAATGGGCAGCAAGGAAGAAGGTGGATTCTGGGTCAAAGGGTAGCCATGATTGTGCCAAAGTGACACAGAAGGCTCCCAGCTACCAGCTTGTGACTAGCAATTACCATTAATTGGCCACAGCCCATGGAGCTGAACTTGCTCATTCGGGAGATAAATCAATCAGGAAGCACTTTTTCACACAAATCAGGAACTCGCTTGCTTGAAATGTTTATGGGTGCCAAAGGGAAGACAAATGGAGCTTGTGAGAAGTACAATGATTGACTGATTATAGTGTGAGGGAAGGGGGTCTTGGCGTGGGTGGAGGTAATGGGCTTTCCTCGCTATTGCAGGGGGATAGAATTACATGTAACACAGCTAAGAAATGATTAGTCACTGAGATTACCAACAGCAAGACTCCAGAAGACGCTGGAGCGGATTTTGTGTTTGCCAAGGCGGAGGAACGTAAGGACTGGGTGATGTGAGAAACAATCTCCAGGCAATTCATTTGCAGACGGTGCTGCCCGGGGAGGGGGGATGGTGGGGGGTGGTGGGTGGCATTGGGATGAAACACGGCGACCGCTGACACAGCCGAGAGCCCACAACCACAGCTGAGGGGATCCCGATCGGAATGACAGGATTATAACGGGACGATTGCTCACTTCCATACAGGCCACCAGAGAGGGAAATTTTTTAAAAACTCACTCCATACGGAGAAAGACGGCATTCGGAGAGAGTTCTATGGCAGGAGCATATCGACTGTCTCCTAACTGATCCCGGTCTCTCGATCACTCCAGTCTAACCGATCCCGGGCACTCGATCACTCTGGTCTAACTGATCGTGGTCATTCGATCGCTCTGGTGTAACTGATCCCGGTCTCTCGATCACTCTGGTGTAACTGATCCCAGTCACTTGATCACTCTGGTCTAACCAATCTCAATCACTCTGATGTAACTGATCCAGTCATTGATCACTCTGGTGTAACTGATTCCGGTCAGTTGATCACTCTGGTCAAATTAATCTGGTCACATGATCACTCTGGTCGAACTGCTCCCTGACCCTTGATCACTCTGAATGTGGTCTAACTGATTCCATTATCTCAATTGATCCCAGTCCCTTGATCTCACCGGTCCAGCAGATCCCAGTCTCTTTAATGCTTTGAATGTATTCTAACTGATCCCAGTCTCTCTGGTCTAACAGATCCTGCTCCCTTGATCACACTGGTCTAACTGATTCCAGACACTTAATAACTCTGGATGCGATATAATCGATCCAAGTCCCTCAATCACTTTGGTATAACTGATCCCAGTCCCTCAATCGCTCTGGGTGTGGTCTAACTAATCCCTGACCCTCGATCACTCTGGTCTAACTGATTACAGTCAGTCGATCACTCTGAGTACAGTTAAACTGAGGGTATCCTTGTATTTTGTGTGGTGTGTGTGTATGTGTGAGTTGTGTGTTTGTGTGTGTATGTGTGCGTGAGTGTGTGTGTGAGTGTGTGTGTGTGTGCATGTCAGTGTGTGCGTGTGCGTGTGTATGTGTGTGTGTGCGCATGTGTGAATGTGAGTGTGCGCGCATGTGTGTGCGTGCATGAGTGTGAGTGTGTGTGAGTGTGAGCGTGTGTGTGTTTGAGTGTGTGTGAGTGTGAGTGAGTGTGAGTGTGTGTGTGTGTGTGTGTGAGTGTGTGTGTGTGAGTGTGTGTGTG
>NW_025975928.1:0-7689 GCF_021869965.1 Rhincodon typus
GGCCCGAAACGGCAGCCTTCCTGCTCCTCTAATGCTGCTTGGCCTGCTGTGTTCATCCAGCTCTACACCTTGTTATCAACAATACCCTCAGTTCCTTTGTCGGGATCATTAATGAAAAACATGAATAGTTGTGGCCTCAACATGGACCTGTGCAGAACTCCACTAAGCACCAGTTGCCATCCTGAAAAACAGCCCTTTATCCCTAATCTCTGTGTGCTCTCTCTGCTACTTGTGCTCCACTCTGTAACACTTGAAGTGGTTGGCACCTTCGCGGATGCTTCTCCATTTTGTGTGTTCTAGGGGAAGCAATACATATGCGTTGGTGGAAAAATTGCACTTGTTTAGGGAGGCTTTTAGTGAGTTCTTGTAGCGTTTCCTCTGGCCTCCCTAGTGATCACTTACCATTACAGAGCTTGGAGTAGCGCACTTGTTTAGAAAATTTTGTGTCAGGCAGGTGGTCAATGTGGCTTACCTACTAAAATTGGGGATACTAGCCTGGGAGAGGTTGTTCATGATGGTACACCTATCCTGCACATTGATGTGCAGGGTTTTGCAAACGCAGCACTGGTGATAACTTATCAGGGATTTGAGGTCTCTGCTATACCCGGTCCATGTTTCTGATGCGGACAGGAGAGTGGGGAACATGGCTGCTTTGTAGACCTTGAGCCTGGTACTGGGTTTGAGTCTCAGACTTCAAAACCTCTGTTCCTCAGGCATCTGATGGCTGCACTGGGTATATTGGAGTCAACATTTGGATTCCATTGTCACCGTATGCTCAAATCAAGAGGACGCTCCGAGGTATGGGAAACAATCCATGTTGCCTGGGGGCTTACCATGGATTTTGATGGTTGGGGGTGGGGCGGCATTGTGCGGCAGGAATAGGATGGTTGAAAAGCTTTGTTTTCTGGATGCATGGCCTGAGTCCCATTCTCCCATATGCTGAAGGGGTCGACAATGTTTTGTCGTCAGCCTCTGAGAGTGCACTCAGTGGGGTCATTGTCTGCGTACTGCAGCTCAATGACAAAAGCTGGGTGGTTTTGGTTCCAGCATGGATGTGTCAGAAGTTGAACAGTCTACCACTTGTCCTATGGGGTTAGCTCCACTCTGGTGGGAGATGGGATGGAGAGGAAGATAGAGATGAGCATTGGTACAATGATGCAGTCTGGCCTGACCCCAGTTTGCACTGTATTGGGTCTGTGTTGTATCAGTTGGCGAGGATCACCTCTTGCATGTCATCATGAAGCAGACAGAGCATGGTGACAAATTTCTACACCAACTGAATTTGAGGAAGATATTCCACAATCTGCTACACTTTTTAAGGGTAAATAGTGAGAATGAACATCTGAGAATGAATATGAGAAAAAAACATGAATTTACCAATACTTTCCTACACAGAGACACCTTTTAAATGAGGTTATTGATTTGTCCACCCTAAGGCAAGTTAGAATAAATAAATGTGACAGATGGTTAGTCTTGCTCCCTTGTGTTCCATGTGGCAATCACATCAAGGAGTCAATCCTCCCGGCTTCCGTATTATATGAAATGACATCAAAATGCATGAAAAATAATTCCAGAGTCAGAAGTCTTTACAATTTCATGAGAATAACCTTCGCTTTTGGAAAAGAAACTGAAACGTAAATTTACAGACGCGAAAAGTTTTAGCCTTGTTGGATTTAGCAGATTGCTCCGCCCCCTACTGGCTATTGTGAAAATTACTGCAAAACAATTTTTTTTTAAAAAAACATTAAATGGAAAACAAAGGGGGAACATTTCCATAAAAGCCCTTTCTCCTAGTAAAAGCAAGCTTGAAAGGGACAGATCGTGAATACAATGAAGGCTGTTCTACTTGGTTTCCTGAAAGATTACGCTGAAGAAATCAGAAGCAAGTTGCCACAAAGATTAATTTTGTTAAATTCAAATCTCACTTTACTGCAGAGAATGTAAATCATACTAAAACTTCATAGCAGATCTTTTACACCTTACACTCTTAGTCTACTGAATCCTGTGACAATATATAACGTATCCAACGATATGCACGTGTCCTGGTAATTGGGATGCCCTTTAAACTGGAACAATCGCTTCTTCACTTAGTCCTCTCCTGCCTGCTTCAGATGAAATGGATGTTTTAAATCTGCGGCAGAAGCTGAAATCAATGTTTTTCAGGCATTACAGTGATCCCTCAAAGTACTGCTAGGATTGCAGCATACATTGTGTTGAGCATTGCTACACCCACTGATAAGATTTATCAAGATTGGATTGTTCATAAGATAGGTATGGATCATTTTAAAAGAAATCAGCTAAATGTCACTTTCAGGGAGTTTCATGGAGGGTTTTTTTTCCCCATGAGCGCTAGTGGATTTTTTTTTTCACAGAATTCTCTGCATCTTGTCTCATTAGGTATGCTTTTGTGGCACCTCACTCACGTTATTTTACATTCAGCAATGGCCAAAATAATTGAGATTGTCTGCACCTCCTGGGATTCCCTTATTGAAAGTCCAGCCATCCATCAAATCAAATGGTGACAGCCAGGAGCTGCCCTTCACAGCGCTCCTAGTGGCAGGGCAAAGAAAACATAACGGAGGGTACATCGATGGAACAGCTACACTTCATTGCAAATGCAAATGCAAGCTCGTAAATGAATTTTACACCATTACCTGTCTTATTGACAGTCATTCTAACTGCAGCGAGAATCAAGCTTGTCTGTCCTTTGCATGATCCCACTTTCAAACCCTGTCTAAGGGAGTCTATGTTTTTTCTAATGCCCAGTGCAGCCTAATATCTTTTCAGTGTTCAGTGTGGGTTCACCTATTGGAAAGCCTTTGAATAGTTTAAAACTGTCTCTTATTCTGCACTGCCAACAATGAAGAACACACAAGCAAAATATGCATTTGCTTCTTACCTCTCGACCAATGAACATTTGCAGTCAATGAGTAATCCCTGCTCCCTGTTCGCATCTACTGGAAGCGAGTGCTAATTAAATCCTGCCTGGCTTGTTGAGTCTGATGCTACACAACTCAATCACACAGAAGATGATGTTCCTCCTGCTCAAAATCCTCTTCTTCCACCTTGGAAGACTGCTGCTGGCCTCACAGTTTCTCAGTGTCCATCAGATCCCATCTTTGTCTGCTGTAGTTGTGCAGCACACAGTGTGCAAGGATTGTGTGTGAACTTCTATCTGAAATGAACTGCAAGGACCTCTAGTCCAACCCTAAAATTGGAACCATCTTCAGGTGTCCTATTGCCTGTTCCAACATGTGCCTGGTGAAAACACGGCTGCACATGATATCTAGGCTCAGCACCCATTAGGGAGTTCCATATTGGAGTCACCAGGCATAATTGTAGCCCTTCTCTCATGTTAACCATACTTCTAAAGCATCGACGTTTGAAGCATGAGGGTTCTCAAAGATATGGGATCATGGCAGCTCTCAAGGTATCTAGTGCAAGCTTCTAAGATGTGGTACGAATGATCACAGATACCTTGGATAACGATAGAATAGAAGCTTTATTATTCATTCATGAAGTCAGCTGTGTTATGATATGGTGCTCTAAATCCAACGTGTGCACATGGAACATATTCACAGTACCCTACACACTGGGGAAATCAGTTACGTTTGCAAAGCTTACTGCCCAAACCACAGTACTGACTTCATGTCTGTGTTGTTGAAGCTGCAGTCATCTAGGAGGGAGAATTCCATCAGACTCCTGATTTGTGCCTTGGAGATGGTGGGGGGGATCTTAGGGAGTCAGGAGATGAGGTGCTTGCTGCAGGATTCCTTGTGTCTGGCCTGGTCTTGTAGCCCCAGTATTTATATGGCTCATCTGTTTCAGTTTCCGCTCAATGGTAACACCCAAGATACAGCTCTCTACCAATGCTGCCGCACCTGCTGAGTTTATCCAGAAATGACTGTGTTTGTTTCAGATTTCCAGCATCCCCTGTTCTTTGTTTTATTTTAATTCCAGGGTGGTTGACCTGAATAGATACGTTGCTAGACTTTAGATATGGTTAAACTGTGGATTCAATGTATGCAAATAAAAATGGCAGAATAATGGCTGACTCTGTCCAAAGGTGAAAATGTAAAACAAGAGACTAAGACATGCACATGGCATCAAAAACCGAAAGGAGGGACAGAGTTCATGTTTGAAGTTGTGGTACTAATGGTGAGTCCTAAAAACTGTAAAGTATCTAATCAAAGGTTGAGATATTGGTCCTCAACTTGTGCTGGAGCAATGCAGTGTACAGAGGGCACAAATGTGAGCTTGAGAGCAAGATGGGCAATTAAAATGATACATCACCAAGTTATTCTGAGGCATGTCGGCTAAACAATCAGCCAGATTCCTCGAACCCAGTCCTGCTGAGGTGGCACCAAGATGTAGCAGAAAAGAAAAATTAAGCAGCAACAAAATCAATTTCATTGCACAGATGAACCTGACACTTGACACAAATATCGTACGTTGTAAAACAGTCCTGTGGTCTCTGTCCATCTGTTAAGTCTCTGACTGTTGATGTTTCCTTGTAGACTGCGTTGAGAAGTGGTGATGACTTATGTGCATGTCAATTGGACCAGCACCAAGAACATTGAGATTGTCATTCTCTGCTGCTCTCTGCCAGGAACAAAATGGCTACTTAAGATCAATATTTGTGTTTGAGAGTCAATCCACATAGTTTATCCCCTCAATATTTCTGTAATCGATCAGTGCAACTTGCAAACTCAGGTTTGAGTCATATACACAGCTCCACGTAATTCTGGGTAACTCCACACCGATGCTGTGGCCAGGAAGCTGAGCAGGAGGTTATTGGTGCCAAGGGAACAAATTAACTTACAATTACTGGCAAACAAAGTATCTCAGCATTTTAAAGATATAAAACAAGCATTCCCCTGTGGGCAGGAATGCTTCAGTGACATAATTGGCTCATTATTGTGATTGTCTAAAGGCCCTCAACTTCTCTGTCCTATGTACTGGCTTGGCTTCTTCAGCATCCTTTACTTCAGATGTTGGCTCCCTCAGCATCTCTGTTGGACTCCCTTCTTCCTCATCCTCGGAGTTAGGTGGCTGGCCAATCTCTCCTTTTTCTAAATCCTACCCCCGTTGTTGAGTTAGTTTGTACAAACAAACACTATCCTGGAGACCCTGCAGTGCTCCTCCTGATGGTCCAGGTAATGGAAGCTCATACTTTCAAAAGATCAAATGTCTGTTCAGTGATGGTCCTAGTGGATGCATGGGCAGCAGTATAGCACTGTTTGGCATCAGTCTGAGGGTCTCACACTGGGATCATTAGTCATGCTTACTTGTGGTGCCCTTGACCTTATGAGCCAGGCCTGGAGATGATGTGGGGCCAAGGAAGCCAGGAGTTGCTAAGAATGTTAGTGTTGTGACAGCCCCCCTGATTAAGGGACACTGTGTCAGGAATCATTGCCTGTGGTCACTAACTGGCTCGTCATTGAGAGAGTGAAATCCCTTCCTGTTCACGAATCTGACTGGAAGATGCCAGGGAATCTGAGTGCCACATGCTCAGTGTGGATGGTCTCTTGCAGCTGAGGGAACCCAGCACTGGTTTGTAAATCTGACAGATCAGGCACCTTGACTGTCTGGGTGTTTAGTGAATGGGACAAACCCATTGATTTCAAAGGGCATTGGTGAAATGCCAAATGCATTTTTGGGCTGCCAATGGGACAATGCCACAGATGTGGCCAGCTGAGGTTTGAAAGGAGCTCAGAGTGAGGAAGTTCAACAACTCTGTGATCTTCAGAACTACAGGCACACTGCTGCTTCCTGAGCTCCCCAGCTGCAGATCTGTCCAATTCATCTCACTCTGGCTGCCCCTTCCTTTCATCTCAGAAGTAAATAGCCCACAACAGGGCAGAAACAGTCTAGGTAAGTAATTGATTTCCCAACATTCAATTCCCTCATCACCACCAGCTGTTTCAGTTTTGACAGGATTGGATCTTTCTGCGTCCAAAAACTGATATTGTCAGCTGTAACTGGAAGCGTGGCCAGTAGCGGTATCACCATTGGTGCATCTGCCAGTGGAGGCAGCTCAATGCATCTGCATTTGCTACCTGTCCTTCTCAACGGTGTTCCAACTTGTAATTATATACATATAGTATTAGAGCTCACCACTAGATTCGGACTGAAGCTATGGGTGCGACTTGTCCTCTTTATGTAGACCTAGCAGGGTACTGTGGTCCATTTTCATTACAAATTTACATCCGTAAAGGGATTGGTTGAACTTCTTGACTCCAAATATGACCACCAAACCACCTTTCTCTATCTGGTCATCTTTACATGCTGCACTAGCCAAAGTCCTGGAAGCATATGTTATTGGATATTCCTCTCCATTGGAACTCCTATGGCTAATGCTACCCTGATGCCATATGGGGAGACATCACATTTCAGGACCAGATCACACTTGGGATCATAGTGTGCCAACACCCTAGAGGATGACAGCTGTTTCATCACTTCCCTGAAAGCTATGGCTTGGCTATGCAACCATTTCGAAGGCTGAACATTTTATTAAGAGTTGATGCAAAGTTGTCAGGATGGAGGCCAGGTTATGTATGAACTTTCCATAACAATTCACCAGCCCAAGGAAACACCTAAGCTCTAGTACAGACATGGGAGCTGGGGCACCTTTGATTGCCATCGCTTTATCTTCTAACAAGTGTAACCCAGTCTTGTCCACTCTGTAGCACAAGTAGGTCACTTCAGTGCCAGGAACATATATTTTACCCTTTTAAAGTGTACACCCAGCAAGGATAAACATCTAAGGACTATGACCAAGTTGTCTAAGTGTTCACTATTGACTTTCCTCATTATTAGCACATCATCTAGACAAATGGTGATCCGGTGTAGACCTTATGAAATGTTTTCCATCGTCCACTGAAAAATTGCACAGGCTGATGATACCCCAAATAGCAGTCTTGTATATTGGTACAAACCCTTATGGGTATTAAACTTCTGGGAATCCTCATCTAACCTCAATTGCAAGTATGCATGGCTCATGTCCAGCTTTATAAAGGACAGTCCCCCTGCCTGTTTTGAGCATAATACCCTATGTGAGCAACTGTGTATAAATCAAGCTGCCAAAAGCATTTCACCATTTGTTTAAAATCCCCACAAAGGTAAACCAAGCCATCAGGTTTCACAAACAATATGACCAATGCTGCCCATTCCACAAATTGGACTGGTTTGATTATTCCTTCACTTTCCAGTTTCCTGACTTCTCCCACTACTTTTGCCCATAAGCCAAATGGCACTGAGCAGCCCTTGCAGAATCATGGAATTGCTTCCTGGTCAAAATGCAAGGGGCCTTGGCTCCTCTGATAGTCCTTACGCCTTCCTGAAAAACTTCCGGCTATTTGGTTAGGACTTCACTTAGGCAGCCATTTTCTAATTGCTAAACGGTGAATTTTGCTCAACCAATTTCACCCCATTAAGCTTGGGTCCACTTTTACCAAAATCAGTGGTAACTGAACCAGTGGTTGCTAATAAGAGTCTGGAACCAAAGTTGTACCCTTAATCTGTAAAGGTTCTCAGTCTAGCCAAGGTCTTGCACAAACATAAGGGTTGGAGTCCAGAGCAAATTTTATTGAAGGTGTAGAGCTGGATGAACACAGCAGGTCAAGCAGCATCAGAGGAGCAGGAAGGCTGACGTTTCGGGCCTAGACCCTTCTTCAGAAAATTTTTTTT
>NW_025975929.1:0-3426 GCF_021869965.1 Rhincodon typus
TCTAGTCTAATAGACTGTATCTCAGTATTCTCCTCGACTACATTGTCTTTTTCCTGTGTGAATACTGACAAAAAATATTCATTTAGCACCTCTCCTATCTCTTCGGACTCCACGCACAACTTCCCACTACTGTCCTTGACTGGCCCTAATCTTACTCTAGTCATTCTTTTATTCCTGACATACCTATAGAAAGCTTTAGGGTTTTCCTTGATCCTACCTGCTAAAGACTTCTCATGTCCCCTCCTGGCTCTTCTTAGCTCTCTCTTTAGGTCCTTCCGGGCTAACTTGTAACTCTCAAGCGCCCTAACTGAGCCTTCACGCCTCATCTCTACATAAGCCTCCTTCTTCCTCTTGACAAGAGATTCAACTTCTTTAGTGAACCACGGTTCCCTCGCTCGACCACTTCCTCCCTGCCTGACAGGTGCATACTTCTCAAGGACACGCAGTAGCTGTTCCTTGAACAAGCTCCACATTTCAATTGTGCCCAGCCCCTGCAGTTTCCTTCTCCATCCTATGCATCCTAAATCTTGTCTCATCACCTCATAATTGCCTTTCCCCCAGCTATAACTCTTGCCCTGCGGTATATACCTATCCCTTTCCATCGCTAAAGTAAACGTAACCGAATTGTGGTCACTATCACCAAAGTGCTCTCCTACCTCCAAATCTAACACCTGGCCTGGTTCATTACCCAGTACCAAATCCAATGTGGCCTCGCCTCTTGTTGTCCTATCTACATACTGTGTCAGGAAACCCTCCTGCACACATTGGACAAAAACTGACCCATCTGAAGTACTCGAACGATAGCGTTTCCAGTCAATATTTGGAAAGTTAAAGTCCCCCATAACAACTACCCTGTTACTTTCGCTCCTATCCAGAATCATCTTTGCAATCTTTTCCTCTACATCTCTGGAACTTTTCGGAGGCCTATAGAAAACTTCCAACAGGGTGACCTCTCCTTTCCTGGTTCTAACCTCAGCCCATACTACCTCAGTAGACGAGTTGTCATCAAACGTCCTTTCTGCCACCGTAATACTGTCCTTGACTAACAATGCCACACCTCCCCCTCTTTTACCACCTTCCCTGATCTTACTGAAACATCTAAACCCCGGAACCTGCAACAACCATTCCTGTCCCTGCTCTATCCATGTCTCCGAAATGGCCACAACATCGAAGTCCCAGGTACCAACCCATGCTGCAAGTTCACCCACCTTATTCCGGATGCTCCCGGCATTGAAGTAGACACACTTCAAACCACCTTCCTGCCTGCCGGTACACTCCTGCGATAGGGTTGAAACCTTATTCATGACCTCACTACTCTCAACCTCCTGTACACTGGAGCTACAATTCAGGTTCCCATCCCCCTGCTGAATTAGTTTAAACCCTCCCGAAGAGCATTAGCAAATTTCCCCCCCAGGATATTGGTACCCCTCTGGTTCAGGTGTAGACCATCCTGTTTGTAGAGGTCCCACCTACCCCAGAATGAGCCCCAATTATCCAGGTATCTGAATCCCTCCCTCCTGCACCATCCCTGCAGCCACGTGTTCAACTGCTCTCTCTCCCTATTCCTCGCCTCGCTAGCACGTGGCACGGGTAACAAACCAAAGATAGCAACTCTGTTTGTTCCAGCTCTAAGCTTCCACCCTAGCTCCTTGAATTTCTGCCTTACGTCCCCATCCCTTTTTCTACCTATCTCGTTGGTGCCTATGTGGACCACGACTTGGGGCTGCTCCCCCTCCCCCTTAAGGATCCCAAAAACACGATCCGAGACATCACGGACCCTGGCACCTGGGAGGCAACACACCAACCGCGAGTCTCTCTCGTTCCCACAGAATCTCCTATCTGTCCCCCTAACTATGGAGTCCCCAGTGACTAATGCTCTCCTCCTCTCCCCGCTTCCCTTCTGAGCAACAGGGACAGACTCTGTGCCAGAGACCTGTAACCCATGGCTTACCCCTGGTAAGTCGTTCCCCCCCAACAGTATCCAAAACGGTATATTTGTTTTTGAGGGGAATGGCCACAGGGGATCCCTGCACTGCCTGCCTGTTCCCTTTCCGTCCCCTGACTGTAACCCATCTACTTTTTTCCTGTACCTGAGGTGTGACTACCTCCCCGTAACTCCTCTCAATTACCCCCTCAGCCTCCCGAATGATCCGAAGTTCATCGAGCTCCAGCTCCAGTTCCCTAACGCGGTTTCCAAGGAGCTGGAGTTGGGTGCACTTCCCGCAGATGAAGTCAGTGGGGACACTAGTGGTGACCCTTACCTCCCACATTCTACAGGAGGAGCATACAACTGCCCTAACATCCATTTCCACTGTTCTGAATTCCCAAACAGATAAATTAAAAAAAAACTAGTAGCCTTACCCAATCAGCGCTCAGAACCTTTTTTTTTGGTTAGAGGAGGAGGATGGGTGGGAGACACTACCTAGGTAGTGTTTCGGGTAAAGCAACCACCCAAATATATTACCTCACTTACTCCAAAAATGGAGTCACGCGAGGTAAGACTTTTATAATCGAAAAGCTTACCTTCCCAGGCTGCCCTCGCGCTTCCTCCCGGACTCCCGCCGCTGAAACAACTTCCCAGGCTGCCCTTGCGCTTCCTCCCGGACTCCCGCCGCTGAAACAACTGAAAGAGAGAGCTGAGCTACAGCATGAACACTGGGAGACAATGAGATGCCTATCTAGCCTTTCAGCCATTGACATCTGAGAGGGGGAAAAGGGATAGCATGAATGAGTAGCCTCAGTCACAGATTGCTAGCCATTGCTGGGGTGCTGTTAGAGGAGGCAACAACCAACCACAAATGAGGAAAGAGCACCACACGCTAGCATTTTACAGCCTAGAATGAGACCATTCATCCCATTGTGAATGGGACAGCTCTTTATGGAAAATTAAACACTTTGGGTCTCCCATTCCAAAGTGCAACAAGATCTGGACAATATCCAGGCTTGGGCTGACACGTGGCAAGTGACATTCACGCCACACAAATGCCAGGCTATGACCATCTCCAATAAGAGACAATCTAACCACCGCCCCTTGACATTCAATGGTGTTACCATCACTGAATCCCCCACTATCAACATCCTGGGCATTGTCATTGACCAGAAACTCAACTGGACTCACCGCACTAACACAGGGGCTACAGGAGCAGGTCAGAAGCTGGGAATACTGCAGCGAGTAACTCACCTCCTGACTCCCCAAAGCCTGTCCACCATCTACAAGGCACAAGTCACACAATGTACCACATCCAAACCTCCACCCTCACACACACCGTACCCCATCCAATCCCCCACCCTCACACACACACTGTACCCCATCCAATCCCCCACCCTCACACACACACTGTACCCCATCCAACCCCCACCCTCACACACACACACTGTACCCCATCCAACCGGCACCCTCTCACACACACTGTACCCCATCCAACC
>NW_025975929.1:3526-3836 GCF_021869965.1 Rhincodon typus
AACCCCACCCTCAGACATACACTGTACCCCATCCAACCGCCACCCTCACAAACACACACTGTACCCCATCCAACTCCCACCCTCACACACACTGTACCCCATCCAACTCCCCACTCTCACACATACTGTACCCCATCCAAACCCCACCCTCACACACACACTGTATCCCATCCAACCCCCCACCCTCACACACACACACTGTACCCCATCCAACCCCCACCCTCTCACACACACACTGTACCCCATCCAACCCCCCCATCCTCACATGCACACTGTACCCGATCCAACCTCCCACCCTCACACACACACT
>NW_025975929.1:3936-7686 GCF_021869965.1 Rhincodon typus
CTATACCCCAACCAAACTCCCACCCTCACACACACACTGTATCCATCCAACTCCCCACCCTCTCAGGCACACTATACCCCAACCAAACTCCCACCCTCACACACACACTGTATCCATCGAATCCCCACCCTCACACACACTGTACCCCATCCAACCCCCACCCTCTCACACACACTATACACCAACCAAACTCCCACCCTCACACACACACTGTACCCCATCCAACTCCCACCCTCACACACACACACCCCGTCCAAACCCCACCCTCTCACACACACTATACACCAACCAAACCCCCACCCTCACACACACACTGTACCCCATCCAACCCCCACCCTCTCACACACACTGTACCCCATCCAACCCCCCATCCTCACATGCACACTGTACCCGATCCAACCTCCCACCCTCACACACACACTGTATCCATCCAACTCCCCACCCTCTCAGGCACACTATACCCCAACCAAACTCCCACCCTCACACACACACTGTATCCATCGAATCCCCACCCTCACACACACTGTACCCCATCCAACCCCCACCCTCTCACACACACTATACCCCAACCAAACTCCCACCCTCACACACACACTGTATCCATCAAATCCCCACCCTCACACACACACTGTACCCCATCCAACCCCCATCCTCTCACACACACTGTATTCCAACCAAACCCCTACCCTCTCACACACACTGTACCCCATCCAACCCCCACCCTCACCCACACACTGTACCCTTTCGAACCCCCACCCTCACACATGCACTGTCTCCCAGCCAACAGCAGGTTTTCTCCAGCATCTAATAAAAACCGAAAGAATTGCGGATGCTGTAAATCAGGAACAACAGCAGGTCTGAGTCTGCTGAGCTTTTCCAGCAACTTCAGTTTTTGTTTCTCCATCACCTGTCTTGTTGAACCTTCAGCATAGTTGCTTGTTCTTCATTTACCTTGCATGGAGCTTGCTTCTTCATTCACCTTTGCCTTCCCTAGACCCCAGCCAGCTGCAGCTTTTTATCCTTCTCTCGACCTCTCTCTGGGTTCCCTTCCACACAGACTCAGTGTAGCTCAGCTGTCTTCTCTGGAGTAGAGCTGTAAAAACGAGTCTAAGGTTGATTTTACATCTCTCTGTCGGTCTCTCTGCCCCTGATCTTCATTTACTGTTTGTCAATATTTTAACTATTCTGTGATGCCCAATCTGTCTGAGTGACCTTTTAAAAACCATGACCTGTACTTTGGCCCTATCGGTGGCTCAGTGGTTAGCACTGCTCCCTCACAGCGCCAGGGACCCGGGTTCGATTCCACCCTCGGGTGACTGTCTGCGTGGAGTTTGCACATTCTCCCCGTTTCTGCGTGGATACCCTCCGGGTTCATCCCACAGTCCAAAGATGTGCAGGTTAGGGTGGGTTAGCCATGGGAAATACAGGGTTACAGGGATAGGGTAGGAGGCTTGAGCCTGAGCAGGATGCTGTTCAGAGAGTCGGTGTGGACTTGTTGGGCCGAATGGCCTGTTTACACAGTGGAGGGATTCTAAGAATCAAACGTTGCTACCAGGCAACATTTGGAATGGCCTGTTCTCTGAATGTTACAGATACTGGTTTGCGCAGTCCAAACCAAACTGGATAAAACGAGAGAATTTCATGATGTGTTGAAATCTCTCTGGAGTATCTGACTGGTCGACGATACAATGAAGGCTGGGATTGAGGTGGGGGAAGGGGCTCGTGACAACAAGGAAAGTGATTGAGTGACATCAGATGACGATTGTAAGCAATGTGGTGTGTGTTGTTGGAGCTGACTCACTCACTCTGTCAACTCTGTCTTCAATGTTGAATCAAGTTATCTATAATTTCCTGAAGTGTATTCCTGCTTTCGCAGAGAATGGATCCCATATGTTCAAAAAGATAGCATGCAAATTCACATAATCCCCATCAGCTGGCAGCAATGTAGAAGAGGTTCTGTGCTGGTCTGAACTGTCTCACAGCATTTTGCCAAGGAGGTGGATAAATGGCACTCCAAATATTTGTTTCTGTTCTTTGTCAAACTTAATCCTCCAAGTAATATTCAGTGGGAGGTCCACCCATGTTTATGGTTTGACAGAGAGAGAGAGGGAGAGAGAAGCAGAGTTGGGCACAAACACAAGCCAGCCCTGAATCTCAATGTTTTCTCAAAGCCCAGGTTTCCTGTTTCCGACTCATGTTCAGGGAACACTCTGAGATTTAAAAACCGAAGTTGCTGGAAAAGCTCAGCAGGTCTGGCAGCACGTGGTGAAAAAAAGAATCAGAGTTAATGTTTTGGGTCCAGTAGCCCTTCCTCAGAACGGACCCTGAGATATTTCTGACCACAATTTGCCAAGATGGACTGGACAGGGAGGGGCAGGGGAGACATTTCTTCACTCAGAGGGCAGACAAACCATGGTATTCTCAACTACACAAAACTGTGGAGGCCAAATCACTGAAAATATTCATGGAAGAGATAGACCATTTATTTGTGGATTTTAAAGGCATCAAAGGTATAGGAATGAAGCAGGAATATGGTGTTGAGATAGAGGACCAGCCATAGCAGAGCAATCTTGAAGGGCTGAATGGACTTCTCCTACATCTGGTTTCATTTTTTCTATGCTGACACCACCATCACCATCCCTGGATATGTCCTGTCCCACCGGCAGGATAGACCCAGCAGAGGGGGCAGTACAGTGGGATACAGGCGGGAGCGAGTCACTCTGGGAGTCCTCAACATTGACTCCAGACCCCATGAAGTCTCATGGCTTTAGGTTAAACATGGGCAAGGAAACCTGCTGATTACCACATACCGTCCTCTCTCAGCTGATGAATCAGTATTCCTCCATGTTGAACAACATTTAGAGGAAGCACTGAGGATGACAAGGGCACAGAGTGTACTCTGGGTGGGGGATTTCAATGTCCACCACCAAGAGTGGCTCAGCAGCAGTACTATTGATCGAGCTGGTCGGGTCCGACAGGACATAACTGCTAGACTGGGTCTGCGGCAGGTGGTGAGGGAACCAACAAGAGGGAAAAACATACCTGACCTCATCCTTACCAATCTACGGCTGCAGTTGCATCTGTGCATGGCAGATCGGTAAGAGTGACCATCGCACAGCCCTTGTGGAGACAAAGTCCCATGTTCACATTGAGAACAACCTCCATCGTGTTGTGTGGCACTATCACTGTGCTAAATGGGACAGACTTCGCACAGATCTAGCAACTCAAGACTGGGCATCCATGCGGCGCTGTGGGCCATCAACAGCAGAATTATACTCCAGCACAATCTGTAACCTCAAGGCCCGGCATATCCCCCACTCAACTATTACCATCAAGCCAGGGGATCAACCCTGGTTCAATGGAGAGTGCAGGAGGACATGCCAGGAGCAGCACCAGGCATACCTGAAGGTGAGGTATCAACCTGGTGAAGCCACCAAACAGGACTACTTCAACACCAAACAGTGAGAGCAGCAAGTGATAGACAGAGCTAAGTGATCCCACAACCAACGAGCAGATCTAAGCTCTGCAGTCCTGCCACATCCAGTTGTGAATGGTGGTGGGCAATTAAACAACTCACTGGAGGATGCCAAACACAAACACAACAACTGTTGTAAAGTTGGGGAGAGTACTAGTGGATTGGGAGGCAGGAAGTTAGAATTTGGTGATAACACAACATGGAGCTGGATGAACACAGCAGGCCAGGCAGCATCAGAGGAGCAGGAAAGCTGATGCTGCCTGGCCTGCTGTGTT
>NW_025975930.1:0-7536 GCF_021869965.1 Rhincodon typus
GTTTGGTTTCCCTGATGTAGAGGAGGCCACAATGGGAACAGCGGATGCAGTGTACCATATTGGCAGATGTGCAGTTGAACATCTGCTTGATGTGGAAAGTCTCCTTGGGGCCTGGGATGGGGGTGAGGGAGGAGGTATGGGGGCAGGTGTAGCACTTCCTGCGGTTGCAGGGAAAAGTGCCGAGTGTGGTGGGGCTGGAGGGGAGTGTGGAGCGGACAAAGGAGTCACGGAGAGAGTGGTCCCTCCGGAAAGCAGATAAGGGTGGGGAGGGAAAAATGTCTTTGGTGGTGGGGTCGGATTGCAGATGGTGGATGTATCGGAGGATGATGCATTGGATAACTGCCGATGTCGCTCCGCCCACCGCTGACGTCGCTCCGCCCACCGCCGACGCCAATATCGCTCCGCCCACCGCCTCCACAGTCAGCAGCGCCAGAGGAGACAGCAACACTCAGTCCTGCCGGGACTTCACCATCCCCCCAGACCTCCCCCTTACTGAGGATGAAAGGTCAGTCCTCAATAAAGGGCTCACCTTTATCCCCCTCCACCCAAACATCAACGAATACTGCTCACGCTTGGACGTTGAACAGTTTTTCCGCCGCCCCCGCCTCCGCACTTACTTCTTCAACCGTGAGCCTAACCCTCCCTCTACTGACCCCTTCGCCTGCCTCCAACACACCACCTCCTCCTGGACACCACCCCAAGGCCTCCTACCCTCCCTCGAGCTCTTCGTCTCCAACTGCTGTTGTGACATCAATCGCCTCAACCTCTCCACCCCTCTCACCCATTCCAACCTCTCCCCCGCAGAATGTGCAGCCCTCCGCTCCTTCTGCTCCAATCCCAACCTCACCATAAAACCCGCGGACAAGGGAGGCGCAGTTGTGGTATGGCACACTGACCTCTACATCGCCGAGGCCAGACGCCAATTCTCCGACACCTCCTCCTACCGCCCCCTTGACCATGACACCAAACCCGACCACCAAACCATCATCTCCCAAACCAGCCACAACCTCATCACCTCAGGTGACCTCCCACCCACAGCCTCCAACCTCATCGTTCCCCAACCCCGCACCGCCCGCTTCTATCTCCTTCCCAAAATCCACAAACCTGACTGCCCTGGTCGACCCATTGTCTCCGCCTGCTCCTGCCCCACCGAACTTATCTCTACTTATCTCGACTCCATTTTCTCCCCCTTGGTCCAGGAACTCCCCACCTACATTGTGACACCACCCATGCCCTCCACCTCCTCCAAAACTTCCGATTCCCTGGTCCCCAACACCTCATCTTCACCATGGACGTCCAGTCCCTATACGCCTGCATTCCCCATACAAATGGCCTAAAGGCCCTCCGCTTCTTCCTATCCCGCAGGTCCGACCAGTCCCCCTCCACTGATACCCTCATCCGCTTAGCCAAACTCATCCTCACCCCCAACAACTTCTCCTTCAATTCCTCCCACTTCCTACAGACAAAGGGGGTGGCCATGGGTACCCGCCTCTTTGTAGAATACGTGGAACAATCCCTCTTCTGAAGCGACACTGGCCCTATCCCCCACCTCTTCCTCCATTACATTGATGACTGTATCGCCACCATCTCGTGCCCCCATAAGGAGCTCGAACAGTTCACCCACTTCACCAACACCTTCCACCCCAACCTTAAGTTCACCTGGACTATCTCTGATACCTCTCTCTCCTTCCTTGACCTCTCTGTTTCCATCTCTGGCAACCACCTGGAAACCGATATTCATTTCAAGCTCACCGACTCGCACAGCTACCTAGAATACACCTCCTCCCACCCACCTTCCTGCAAAAATGCCATCCCCTATTCCCAATTCCTTCGCCTCCGCCGCATCTGCTCCCAGGATGAGTCATTCCATTCCCGGTCATCCCCGATGTCCTCGTTTTTCAAGGACCGCAACTTCCCCCCAACAGTGGTCGAAAATGCCCTCGACCGTGTCTCCCACATTTCCCGCAACTCATACCTCACACCCCCTCCCCACAATAACAACCAAAACAGAATCCCCCTCATCCTCACGTATCACCCCACCAACCTCCGGATCCAACGCATCATCCTCCGACACTTCCACCATCTGCAATCTGACCCCACCACCAAAGACATTTTTCCCTCCCCACCCTTATCTGCTTTCCGGAGGGACCACTCTCTCCGTGACTCCCTTGTCCGCTCCACACTCCCCTCCAGCCCCACCACACCCAGCACTTTTCCCTGCAACCGCAGGAAGTGCTACACCTGCCCCTACACCTCCCCCCTCACCCTCATCCCAGGCCCTAAGAAGACCTTCCACATCAAACAATGTTCACCTGCACATCTGCTAATGTGGTATACTGTATCCGCTGTTCCCGATGTGGTCTCCTCTACATCGGGGAAACCAAACGGAGGCTTGGGGACCGCTTTGTGGAACACCTACGTTCGGTTCGCAACAAACAGCTGCACCTCCCAGTCACAAACCATTTCAACTCCCTCTCCCATTCCTCAGATGACATGTCCATTCTGGGCCTCCTGCATTGCCACAATGATGCCACCTGAAGGTTGCAGGAAGGGCACCTCATATTCCGCTTGGGAACCCTGCAGCCCAATGGTATCAATGTGGACTTCACAAGCTTCAAAATCTGCCCTCCCCCAACTGCATCCCAAAATCAGCCCAGCTTGTCCAGGCCTCCCCTTCCTCCCACCTATCCCCTCCTCCCACTTCAAGCCCCACCCCCATCTCCTCCCTACTAACCTCATCCCGCCCCCTTGACCTGTCCGTCCTCCCTGGACTGACCTATTCCCTCCCTACTTCCCCACCTGCACTCACCTTTACTGGCTCCATCCCCGTCTCTTTGACCTGTCTGTCTCCTCTCCACCTATCTTATCCTCTATCCATCTTCTATCCACCTCCCCCTCTTTCCCTATTTATTTGAAAATCCCCTTCCCCTCGCCTATTTCTGAAGAAGGATCTAAACCCGAAACGTCAGCTTTCCTGCTCCTCTGATGCTGCTTGGCCTGCTGTGTTCATCCAGCTCTACACCTTGTTATCAGACATTAAATGGATTGGGATGGTATTTATTGGAATTTTAGAAGAATGAAAGGCGAAATTGTTGAAATTTACAATGTTCTCAGAGGGATTTGACAGGGTAGGTATGGTGAGGTTGTTTCTCTTGTGGGAGAGGGTCGGATCTCTCCCAAAGGCATCATCTCAGAATAAGGGGTCACACATTTAAGATGGAGATGAGGACGTTTTTTTGCTAATAGGATAAATAAATCTGTGCAACTTTTTATTGCAAAGCGCTGGATCATTATGTACATTCAAGACTGATGTAGACAGATTTTTAATCAGGAAGGAAATCAAAGGGTTGTTGGGAAGGGCAGGAAAATGGAGTTGAGGATTATCAGATCAGACAGAATCTCATTGAATAGCAGAGTAGATTTGATGGGCTGAATGCTTTACTACTGCACCTACGTCTTATGGTCATATGCAATGGAAACAATTTTGAAATCTGAGATTAACTCTCAGGTATTTCTTCAACAGAGAGGTACCTGGAAATTAACATTTGACTGGTTTTAATTCGACATCCCAATGTGAGGAATAAAAAGAAATATCATATTCTTCTGCTGAATTCCAATAAATACAGTAGCAACCTATTACTCAAATAGCTGCTTTGCTGCTTGTCACTCTCTTTACCCACTTACATTTCCACCGAAGGACCATTAAAGAATTCTAATGGGTGGTTTCTGTGGGGCAATTTTGCATGTACATGTTAAATAGAAATGTTTCCCCAGATTCAAAGAATCCAGAATGTAGCTTGTAGGAACAGAGAGCAGTGTATTAATATTAGCACAGGACCCTTTAGAAATTATTTACCCTTGATTTTACAACATCAGATAAACTGGTAACAAAGCATATCCTAAGGACTGTGAATGTATAATGTAGAAGGTTGTAGATCTGACTCCTGTATGAGTTCACTATAACAAGTTGTTCAATTTCAAGAGAGAGGAAAAAATAATATGTCAATATATCATTTCTACTCCAATCTCCTTTTTCATCAAAACATCTGCAAATAGAACCTAACCGCAGTTCTCATATTATTTCTATAATATATCCAATCAGTTTCCTCTTCCCCATTCCAGTACTGATCAGTAGTGCGCACTTTTATCCTGACCTGATACTTATCTAGATGGTCTTGAATTGGTATGTAATCTATTAAGACATTTCTGAAATGTAAAGGTATGTTCCTGATAAAATACTTCGAAAACTTCCTTCTATATGACATTTATAAGCAGATAATGACAATTTAAATTCAGTCAATTATTCCACAATGCATCCAATGCAGAAAGGTCAGTGTCTACTGCAAAAGTTTACTCTGGTTCAAACCTCATTAATTTTGTCCATAAGCAGTCCAACAACTCCATAATGTATCTACTTTTTCAAGGCATTGTTGAAGATATACCAATCTTCTGCAGTACACACAAACTCATCTCCTTCATCCGACGGGCTCAGTACCATGGAGCGCTCGGGCATCTTTCTTGCTGCTGACAGAAGACCTTAATAGCATGCCCTTGAACTGACAGCTGACTGGTCAGTATGTATTTGATAATTGTATCCATTAAAGGCCATTAACTGATATCATCATTCAATACCCATTAGTTAGTCATCTCTGGGTGCAGCACAGTCAGGGTTAGCAGCTATGAAATAATGATAACTAAAAGCATTATAAAACACACTTTACTTACATACTTTATTCCTCTGAACTAACTTCTCTTTTCAAAATAATGCGTAATAATGACATCAGACTCCACCTACAGAAGTGTCATATAAACTGGTGGTTATTTGAGAGTATGAAAGACAGTGGTCTAATTAACCAATTTGGATCATGTCATAAACTATTCAAATAGATTGTTGTTTTCTCACTTTAAACTCTCAGATTAATCATATTGAAAACATTTCTTTGTAGCTGTTGTGTTAGATTTCAGACTTCATGAGCAATTTTGTCTTAAATCCTTTTCCTGCTGCTCGTGCAGTCAGTCTGAATGGTGTCAACATTATCAAGCTATAACGGATCACACACATCAACTGAGAGGGAAGCTCTTGTCAGGCAGCAGCAGTGAGCAAATGGGAGACTGGCTATGGTGATGGTGATCACAAACAAACCTCTGATGCTTCCAATGCAGGTGGAACGTAAGCTTTGTGTGAAATAAAACCTGAAAGAACCGTGGATGCTGTAAATCAGGAACAAAAAGCAGAAGTTGCTGAAAAAGCTCAGCAGGTCTGGCAGCATCTGTGAAGAAAGATCAGGGTTAACATTTTGGGTCTGAGGAAGGGTTACTGGACCCGAAATTTTAACTCTGATTTTTTCTTCACAGATGCTGCCAGACCTGCTGAGCTTTTCCAGCAATATTTGTTTTTGTAAAGTTTGTGCTGTTCATTTATGTTTTTAATCATTGTGTTTTGGCATACATCTTGGGCAGGTGGGACATATACCTGAACATTTAGGATCAGAGATAGTGACACTACTACAGCATGACAAAAGCTGTCTCCTGGGCCATTTATAGATATGTTCCAATCAATCTGTTCAGAGATGTCATTATACATCTCTGGAGCTGGTGGGACTTGAACCCCAAGCCTCCTGGCTCAGAAATAGTAATACTATCAGTACATGAGAAGAGTGATCTCCTGGCCAGTGTGCAGCTAATGCTAACTGTACAATTGAATGACCTGAGCAGGAAGTCAGCATTGTGAGAGTGACTTCACCAGCTACAATACTTAAAGTCAAACTTTTATCTCTTAAAGGGGAGGTGCATTGTAGTTAGAGCAGTGTTGGGGCCTATTGACAAATTGATTTTTTCATAGTGATGCCCAATAACAGCAGAACATGGTAAACATCAGGCATCAGCTCGAAGAGCCCAGGTGCAGGAATGAGAGAAAGGGAGTGATATCTGTTGACACAGCCCAGGGCGTTCTCCAGACAAACCTTCCAGGGTAGTGATAGTAGATATACAGGATTGACAATGGGAATCCAGCGCATAGGCCTGGATATTGTTCTGGAAGAGGTTCAATTGTGTCACGCAAATCGTCAAGGTCAGTGAATGTATCTTCAGATGCCATTTCCCATCAATTGCATCACTAGACTGAGACTGCTCAAAGTCCCACCCTACCATCAATCAGCTCTTGACAATCTCTACCAATGAAGTCTCATACCTCACATCCCTGACCTCATTCACCCTCTCAACACCTGATTTGATTTGATTTGATTTATTATTGTCACATGTACCTAGGTCAGTGAATTGTTTTGTCTAATGTGCAGTATAGGCAGATCATATCATACAAAGTGCATGAGGGTAATAGAACAGAGTGAAGAATACAAGGTTAAGGCTGAAGAGAAGGTGCACAAACAGCAAGATCAACATTTAAAATTTGAGACGTCCATTCAGAAGTCTAATAACTTGGCTCTACCGCAAGGCTCATAGCTTTCAGTCACAACATCTGCAACATTGAAACACGTTGCACTACACACACTGATATAGCGTCCTCTCTCTTGCAGAACAATTGGCCCACAATTGTAGGCAGCAGCAGATACCATAGAGATTACACACATCCTGTAACTCCCAAGTGATCACGTTGTTGCCTCCCCTCACCTGCCCCCCACCTCCCTCCCCACCCCACAACCCAGCAATCCAGTGCAGACCACTACCTCCTACGGCATGGAATTCAGTCTGAATATAGACCTTCTTAGCACAGACATGCTTCAGGGGTGTGCCGTAAAGCCATCTCGTGTTTCCTGTAGAAAGGTCAGCAGCCTTCCACTAGCCATGCTGCAATCACTGGGATAGCACTGCACAACGACACATGAAAGCCAGAACCAAAGGGAAAGCAGAGAGAAGACCCATTGATGTTTGCATAGAGCGGTGGTGTACGGTGCTGTGGTACAGATGTGAGAAATATCCAAGAGTTCCATGTTACTGAAAATATTTGGGATCACTGTTATAGAACATCAATAGTCCAATTTATAAATTTTACTTGGAATGTTTATTTTGAGTTGCATTTTACTGCATGTTTCAAAAACAGACAAATCACATAATGAAATAAGCAATTGGGCAGTGACATCACCATTTTTAATAGAATTATTTGGATAAATGTACAAAGTTCGCAATGTAATTTTTCAAATCATAAGTAATTCAGAATGAAAAATCAGTTTATAGTTCAGTTAAAAGGACTATAATGGTCCCATAAATCACAGGTAGAATGATTAACAGTTCAGCAATGTCAACAAAAGTTGAGATGAATGAAATGTAGGGGCTGGTGTTGAACTGGGATGGACAAGATCAGAAGTCACATGATACCAGGTTATAGTCCGAGACAACAAGGTGCAGGGCTGGATGAACACAGCAGGCCAAGCAGCATCATAGGAGCAGAGAGGCTGACGTTTCGGGCCTAGACCCTTCATCAGAAAAGGGGGAGGGGAAGGGGGTTTTGAAATAAATAGGGAGAGAGTGGGAGGCGGATAGAAGAGGGATAGAGGAGAGGATAGGTGGAGAGGAAACAAA
>NW_025975931.1:0-7684 GCF_021869965.1 Rhincodon typus
GAGGTGAATGTCTGTTTCGGTTAATTTTGCCAGTGGCCTTATTTTTGACATGAAGCAAGAAGGATGAGTGTATCTCACTTGATCCAGACATTGAAAGATATTCCCAGTCAATGTTTCAGCCATACACAGATATCCAAAGCATCTTTGTAAGGTGGCTTCACACATGGCTAGAGGCATGCTGTAGGCAACAGAACCTCTGCCTGAGATCTGGCGCTGACTGACTGCAGTGGGCCCCTTTGCTTTGAGAAGAATGTTTTTCACATCAACATTCCTGCAGTGACATCTCGTCAGTGGTTCAGAAGGAGCTCTGACTTCCTCTGAGTCAGAGATTGTGGATTCAAGATCTACTCTTGGGAAATCAGTATGTATTCCAGGCTGACACTGCTGGCGCAGTATTCATGGAGTGGGTTAGAGACAGTAAGAACTGCTGATGCTGGAGTCTTAGATAACACAGTGTAGAGCTGGAGGAACACAGCAGGCCAGGCAGCACCAGAGTAGCAGGAAAGTTGACTTTTTGGGTCAGGACCCTTCTTCAGAAAATGGAGTGGGTGCCTTCTTTTGGATGAGATATTAAACCAAGATCCTTTTCCCTACTGGGATACATGCAAGGTCTGTTCCAAGGGAATTCCTCCAGTGTCTGAGGCCATTATTCTTCCCTCAACTAATAACTAAAAGTAGGCTCTCTCATCATCAGGGCATTGCTGTTTGCTGGAGCTTCTTGTGCGCAGACTGGCTGCTAGGCTTTCTGCAGTAACTACACATTAAAGAGTGTTTAAGCGACTGCAAAGCATTTTGTGAAGTTCACAGAAACGCAAATTCTTATCTCACTCTCCACCGCCTCCCCCGCCCTGGTGTGACTCCTTTAATCGGATGTTAAATGTTACAACTTTACTTTAGCAAGCACAGAAACTGCAAAACACGCGCTAGCTGTCATTGAGAACAAAAAAAAAATAAAATCCATGGATGCTGCCTGGCTCGCCGTGATCTCCAGCAATTTTTTTTGTTATCACTACAGGTTCCAGCATCTGCAGTAATTTGTTCCTACGTGCTGACTCTCAGAGAGAGACAGCGATGCTAACTTCCTTCTCACCTCCCAACATTGCTCTTAAGTTTGACCTCCGTTCACAAGAAGCAAAGCATCGAGAGAGAGAGAGAGAGAGTTCCAATCTAACTCCTTTAAAGCTCGCGGATTGGTACATTTCAAAACTTGACTGTGTTCTATTTTGCTGCCTCTTTTCCCTTTCGGGTTGCATGTTGGACGTGGATACACAGGGATCACCTACAGACAGCGATCCTTTTAGGCTTTTCGCGCTTGAATTCCCTCCACGTGCAAAGTTCTCGCAATTGGAACTCAATTTCGTAAAATCGAAACCGCAAGGTGGAAACTTGCCTTACTCTTGACTTTCAGTGAAACTCTGGTATACTCTGCGCTTTGTTGTGAAAGGAAGATTTCAGTGGGCGTTTTAAACCTCCTCATACGATACGGGGCAGCGTTATTAACGAGTGAGTTAAGGGAAGCGCTTGGGAGAGTGTTAATTTCACTAAGTCTCTGTGTGTGTGTCTCTCTCCACTTACCCAGGAGCAGGAGTTTAAGTTCTCGCTTCCGTCTCTGCTTCTGTTGTTTCAACGCCTTGTTGATTTTTTTGTTGATGTCAAAAGCCACTTTCTCATCCTCGGAGAGACAGCAGAAACAGCGGCGACAGGTTAGACAGCGCCAGCACGCAGCCATGGTCCAGTCCCTTGTTCTGCTCACATGCAACTGAAACTCACCACACACCTTCTGGCGAAACTTCCCTGAACTCAGGCAGCAGACCTGTCAAGCCCGAGAGAGAGAGAGGGCAATGTAAAAACCTCCTTCTCATCTCCCAACATTGCTCAAAGTTTAACTCCCTTCACAAGAAGCGAAGCGTCGACAGAGACAGAGAGAGAAAGTTCCAATCTAACTCCTTTAAAACTCGCGGAGGAGAAGCAGACCTCACTAATTTCACTCGATCTTGAAGGGGGCCAAGAATCTAAGGCACGCCCACTGTGAACTCATATTTAATTTGTAGTTACAGGAGTGAATGTTGCGAGTTTATTCAGCCCACTATTGCCTGACAGTACATCGTTTGAAAAGATTATAAATATAAAATAGAAATCTAAGAAAGCCATTGCAGTACATTGGAAATCGATATCCAGAGAGGTTTGTGAGAAATGACTGCCACAAAATTCTACTTTCACAACTATTAAAGACTTTGCCAACCGTGTTAAAACGGGATGAAGAACTGCAAGGGTTTTAGTTTTATGAGGGGTGTGGGTTGGTTAAAGATCCAAATGAAATGTCGCCAGAATTTGCTAAATATCTCCAACCCATTGTAGAATGTTTTCCTATAACTCAGTGAGTGTGACACTTGGCAACACAATGAGAACTACATCAGATGTTCCTCTCATAGACAATTGATTGTGGGAGTGCTGCTGTGTCCCTAAAATGATGTAGTAGCAAGAACATGGTTAGAAATAAATATGTGTATGTGAGGGAAGGGAGGAGAAAGGATGAGAGGAGGAGGGGGTAGGAAAGGGTGGTAAAGAAGAGGAAATGCAAATTTATGAATTAGAAGGAAGAGTAGGCCATTTGGCCTGTCTGGACTTGCTTGGCCATTCATAAAGATCATGGTTAATCTGATTGTGACCTCAAAGTCAGATTTTCAATAATCATTGACAAATCTTATTGGTCAAGTATCCATCTACCTGTGCCTTGAAAATATTCAATGAGCCCCTCCCTCCTCAAGTGCACAGGGGTGGGGGAGAGATTTCCAAAGATTCTCAATGTTCATAGAGCAACAATTTGTCCTCACCTCCATCTTAAATGAAACACCCCTTATATTTAAATTGTGTCCCCTAGTCCTAATCTCCCCCACAAGGAAAGGAGAAAAGTGGGAGAAAACAGAAAGGGAAGAAGAGGGAAGGAGAGAAAGGAGGAGGAAGGTGGGGACATCAAACAGGCATTGAGAGGAAGTAAGAGATTGTAGAAAACCGTCAAAAGAAAAGGGAATGAGTTTCCCAAATGCTATGGCGCACGTCAATTAGTACCACCTAAAAGAAATCAGATAAGCTGGTCCTTTCTGTTATTGCTGTTTGTGGGTATCTCTGTTCGATAGCATACCCCTCGAAAAAAGCGACTGAACTCTAAGCCTGTTATGTGACAACACTGGAGACATTTTGATGTGATTGTTGTAGGCCAGACTTTCCCCCTAAAATACTTCTTCGGTTCATACGTAGCTACAATTCCCAAATGCAAACCGAGATTTTTGTGAACTGAAACCTGCGTCTGACTTGTGTGAGTTAATTATAACCTGGATCCAACAATATTCACAGTGAATCACTGGAGAATCCACCTGATGTCCACTGCACAAAAGCCAAAACCTTCCATTGTACCAGATCACCACAGCCATACTGAAAACAGTTATATAAGCCTTATAATTAAATCAGATTACGTATGATTTAGTCAGTCTGTTTGCCGTCTTGGTACCGCATTTAACCCTAGGCTGAGCTGTTGGCCTCCTATTTATGTCATTACTAAGACAGCCTCTTCCCACTTCTGTAGCATTACCCAAGTTCACCCTGTTCTCAGCTCACTTACTGCTGAAACCAGAATTCATGCATTTGTTACATTGAGATTTCACTATTCTAATGTTCCCTTGGCAATTTCTTGAACTCAAAGTTATTCCAAAACTCTACTGCTCATATCTTAGTTCACACAAAGTCGTGTTCCCCATCAGCCTTGTGCTTGCTGACCTGCATTGGCTCCCCGTCAAGCAATGTCTTAAGAACATAGAACAGTACAGCACAGTACAGGCCCTTCAGCCCACAATGTTGTGCTGACTTATTATCCTACTCTAAGATCAAACTAACCTGCATACCCTTCATTTTACTGGCATCCATGTGGATATCCAAGAGTCACTTAAATGTCCCTCATGTATCTGACTCCACCACCACTGCTGGCAGTGCATTCCACGCACCCACCACTCTCTGTGTAAAGAACGTACCTCTGACATCTCCCCTATACCTTCCTCCAATCACCTTAAAATTATGTCCCCTCGTGACAGCCATTTCTGCCCTGGGAAAAAGTCTCTGACTATCCACTCTATCTATGCCTCTCATCATCTTGTACACCTCTATCAAGTCACCTCTCATCCTTCTTCGCTCCAATGAGAAAAGCCCTAGCTCTCTCAACCTTTCCTCTTAAGACCTACCCTCCAGTCCAGGCAGCATCCTGGTAAATCTCCTCTGTACCCTCTCTAAAGCTCCCACATCCTTCCTAAAATGAGGCAACCAGAACTGAACACAATATTCCAAGTCTTGATTCTACAGTTCTCATTCTTGTTTTCAAATCCCTCCATGAGTTCACCTCTCTCTCTCTCTCTCTGCAATCCCCTCCAATCCCTCTGAGATATCTGCACTTGTCTGATTCTGGCCTCTAGAGCATTCCTGAATTTGATCAAGTCATCATTGGTTGCCATGCCTTCAGTTGCCTAGGCTCCAAGGTCCAGTATTCCTACACTAGGCCACTCCACCGTTTTGCCTCACTTTCTCCTTTTAAGACACTCCTTAAAACCCATCTCTTTGACTAAGTTTTGGGTCATCTGACCCTTATATCTTCTTGGTATTATACATTGTTTTATGATGTCGCCAGTGTGATGCTTCAGGACATTTTATTATGTTGGAGGGGTTATAGAAATATACTTTTTAATCAATAGAAATAGGCAGATAGTGTTTGAGCAGTTAGTTTCACTGTCAATGTGGTGACAATGTTGGCTTCTTTATTGTCATACTAGAACTGTCTTGTTTCCTGTATGTATATATCTGACTGTATCGGTAGATATATCAAGGGGAAGTGTTGCATAAATAAAAATAATTGTTACAAAGCAAATCTTTATTTTGGTTTCTTTTGAATGTGACAAGGCTAGTAATGTGGGGATGCACTTGTTTCCACTTCTTTGCTTATACTTGAAGTGATGATATATTACAGGTCAACTGAATGCAATGCGAAGCATTCCAGAAACATACAGCAGACCAGAAAACATCCATTGCGAGCAAAACAGATATTATTTTAGAGTGATCACCTCTTATCAGGACAGTAAGAGGTTAGAGATGAACAGCTTTTAAGATCAGAGAATGGATGGCTGGATTCAATGAATAACAAAAGTGATGATGGAACAAGGAGGTGATTACGAGACAAGTACTTGGGTCTGGAGGAAGTGTTCCCACCTGCAGCAGAATAGCAGAGGAGGAAGGAAGCTGGGAAAATGTGCCAAAGAAGACGAGATTCCCAGAAGATATTCCCTTGTCGGAACTCCCCTGATGAATTGGAAGCTGTTTCCATCCAACATTTACACAAGTGTATTGTGTTGGCAACATCATAATTGGCAATAATAGGTTTCTCACCAATTCAAGGTTTGTGAGGACAATTGTATTCACTAGAGATTTGTTAACATGGCATAATACTCATGACAGAACACAAAACGTTTCTCTTCCAGCTGTTCACTGACTGAACAAGTTGAGAGAGATTTTCAAAAAATATAATTTTATCCCTTTTATTTGTAATTGGAAAACAAAGTTTCAGTTGGATTTTTATTTGTTTTAAACATTCGATGATAACATCACACAAACCCGCTCCATGCAGTGTCAATGGAATCACTCAATAAGAGAATAGTGGGGTGGGTTATTCCCAAATATCCATTATTAATTAATGCCTATTTTATAGGATGCCTTTTTTGGTTTTAACATGACTTTTGTACCAGTCCAATCTGAACTGGCTTCCACATTGTTGGTACACAATATTCACATGCACATTCTGTAACTTTAGTACGAGTTACAATCATGTTGATGACTGAGAGGTTCTGTGTCCAGACGATATATGTCTGGAGTAACAACAGCAAATATATTAATCCAACAGGCGTATCTTAGATCAACTACAAGGGAACTTGTTCCTTTTCTTTTTGTTTTATGATAGATCTGGTCAGCCTGACATCTAGAGATATTTATTATGATACATGGCACGATTTCAATCTTTTTTAGCTAGTACTGATACTCTGGAGATGGATAAATACTCTTGTTGAGCATGGGACTCTGTTGTAAAGATGGGAAGCAGGGGATGGCAATGGTCCTCTCTCACAAAATTGCTTAATAGAATACCAGTTAAAACTTCACAGATCCTGTTCCATAGTGTGTTGTGTATTTTTCAGGATGCACTATGAAATGTATTTATGTAGAGTGTGTAAAAAATCTTGGATTGTTCTCAATAGAACAAAGATGGGTAAAGAAAGATTTGATAGAGATGTTAAAAATCATGCAGGGTTTTGATACATCAGGTAAGGAAAACGTTTCCAATGCTAGAAAGTTCTGTAATCAGAGAACACATCTAAGATAATTGCTGAAAGATACAGAGGAGCATTTCTGATGAAAGGTCAGCAATCCAAAACTTTGACCCACATTTTGAGATGGCCAGACAGTTGTCATTCTATTGGAATCCCTATCATGGCACACACCAAACAAATTACCATGGAAAATTCTTTTGAATCCTTCTACACCTGGAACAATCCAAAAGTCTCCATTAAATCAGAAACTTTGAAGTGTTCCAACAAAATTAAGTAGAATAGTTATTCAAGTTTGATTATTAAGTACATAGTCTAACTAAGGATGGGCAATAAATGCTATTGACCCCCACATACCATGAATGAATAAAAACAAACTCTGGAATAACTATTTAACTGACTTCATATTTACCTAACACCTGGGCAAATATATCTCCTCCAGCTTCATCATGACCCCTGTCCTCACCCCAGCCCTGAACCAACCCATTAGGGTCCAACAACACCCCAACCTCCCTCTGCCTCAGCCCAGGAACAGACACCCACAGTATGCTGTATATAGCTACAGTATACTCGATTTGTATACTGTAGACTAAAGCATTGTAAATGAGTAAATCAGTTGCAAGGTATTTGTAGCTAATTTAGGGATAAGCAATAAATGCTGGCCTTAAATGGGGTGCCACTCCCACCCCACTTAAGATTTAAAAGAAAGGTATAACATACGTTGGAAAATTTTACAAATGCATATCGGAAACTGTCAAATGCAGCTCACAATGTTCCCTCATGTTTATTGCATTGTACTTGTATTTGCCTAATCTGCACACAGGCATAGAACTCACAAACTCCTCTCTTTCGTATATTATAATGGGTACAATCATGAGAAGTACATCAATTATTTCTTCATAAGCCACGGGTCCCAGAACTTTCATGGTTTCACATTCCTAATGGAAGCTATCAAAGGAAGGAGAAAAACAAGTGCAAACCTTAATTTTCAAGCTTTTTAAAGTTTTGCTCCACAAACTGGTGGGGCAGGACA
The DNA here is from genome assembly GCF_021869965.1 of Rhincodon typus. Lineage (NCBI taxonomy): Eukaryota > Metazoa > Chordata > Chondrichthyes > Orectolobiformes > Rhincodontidae > Rhincodon > Rhincodon typus. The sequence goes on from NW_025975931.1 coordinate 7,387, forward strand.
TGTAAGGACTTGAACCTGAGCTTCAATCTTGTGCAGAATCTGTACAAGTTGGTCTTGTTTCCCTATCTCTTCACAGTGATCCACATAAGAGGTTCAGCAGGCATGTCACTGCACTTATTGTATTAAGTGTTATGTATTCAGTAGTGCTGAGGTTTGCTTCATTTGTTTTCACTCAGTAAACTTTCAGGCATTTGCAATAATTTTAGAGATAGTAGGAACTGCAGATGCTGGAGAATCCGAGACAACAAGGTGCAGAGCTGGATGAACACAGCAGGCCAAGCAGCATCATAGGAGCCAA